>NC_045958.1:53203152-53456314 GCF_010909765.2 Amblyraja radiata | reverse complement strand
TATAATATCAAGGGGGGTAATAAGCGTGAGTGCTGGGGGGGGGGATAGTTAGTGTGTGTGACGCTGCATGCCGCCTCACCCCCCCCCCCCAAACCGCACGTTGGAGGGAACAGACCCAACGGGTCTGCACTTGGTCTAGTATATATATATCTATGTGTGTGTGTGTGTGTGTATGTAAATTGCAGATGCCTTTTCCTCAGCTCTGTCTCTGTCTCACTGATATGATACCAATGCTGCCAAATTCAGTCTTTATGAGTCCAGCTGATGCCCTCACTTAACCTTGTACAGCTGAATACACATTCAGCAGTCTATTTAAATGAATCGTTTAAAGGCTGCAGTGGTTAGCACTACTGCCTCGCAGCTGCTGTGATCTGGGTTTGATCCTGAACTCCTGTGCAATCTGTGTGGAGTTTGCGCATTCTCCCTGTGACTGATTTCCCACCACGTGTTCTAGTTTCCTCCTCAAGGGTATGTTGGTAGGTTAAATGGTTACTGTAAATTATCACCAGTGTAGGCAAGCAGAAGGGAAATTGGGGTAGAATTGATGGCATGTGTAAGCTAACAGGTTACAGTGAAATTGGAATGAATTTGCACTCTGAGCTGACATTGACTTGATGGGCCAAATGGCCTTCCTCTAGAATGTCTGAAAATATGAATGTGAAACTTGCTGTTTAGTGGTGGGATAATTCCATCCTATGGTTGCGTTGATGCTGCACATTTGACTCATTCTAAAGTTATTAACATTGCAGTAAGTGATGTGTTGTGATCATACAGAGACAGTCTGAGCCATGTGCAGCCATTTTAATTCTCTTTTTCATCTCCAAAAACCCTCTGCTACTAAACTCCGAAAAGACAGATAAACACAAATAGAACAAGTCATTATATGACAAAGCCCTCTGCACAAATCATTTGATCACAAAGATGAGTGAATTGGCCAGCAGACGTCTGAAGAAGGGTCTCGACCCGAAACGTCAACCTATTCCTTTCCTCCAGAGATGCTGCGTTCCTCCAGCTTTTTGTGTCTATCTATGATGACTTGGGCTGTGTTCATCACTTTCTGCAGGTTCAGGTGGTTAAGAGCAAGGCTTTTGCCAGACCATGCAGCAATCTTTCTGTAGTGCATCTGTAGAAGATCGAGAGCATCTTGATAAACATCCCGAATGTTGTCAGATGCCTAAAAATGTAAATGGACTGTAAATGGGATGTTTGTTTACTCAAAGTAAATTTGCAAAAACCTTTACTGTTGATTTTTGTTTGCTTATCAAGACTTTTGTACATTGAAGCTTGTAATTGAAGTGAGGATTAATTATATATCATTAGAGAAGATATTTTCTTTACTGATTACAATGTATAGCAAAAATGTTCAATTATTATTATTTTTTCTTGATCAGCTCTGTTTAACCAATGAAAATAGATTATTTTTTAACCATTTGCCTGTTGTTTTCCTTTTATACATCTTCACGATTAAATAAACGTTTTCAATGCGATATTGTTACCTATACTATTTGTTAGCTGCATTCAGCTTGATTTCATTAAGCAGCCACATGATTCACCAAGCTGTGGTACTAGTCTGCCCCCTTGAGGACTAATTTATTTTAAGCAAGTACACAAATTAATGCGTATGAGGAAAAGGAAACATAAATTGGAACAACCATGACCAATCCACTCTTTGTCTGCCAGAAGGATCCATTGAAAAATCTGACTAAAACTCCCTGCGATTTTCAGATGTTTAAAATTATGGACAGGAATTTGTGCAGATGAACACGTACAGCGATCAGAACTTACGTTAGCAACTTAAATCCAGGATGCTGGTAATATCTAAGATAGACACAAAATGTTGGAGCAATTCAGCGGGCCAGGCAGCATCTCTGGAGTGAAGGAATGGGTGACGTTTTGGATCGAGCCCTTGTTTCGACCATTCTTCTTGTAATATCTGATTGGTGAGACCCCTCCAGCACTCAGACCTCTGATCATAAATGGTTCATCAACTCATGGCATTGCTTTGATATCCGGTTTAGCAATCTTTTGTCTGCCTCACTGTCAAACCTGTGATCATCATTGAATGTTTGTGAATGACATTGACATTTACAAACATTCAAAAGCTATTAAAAAATAACTGTTAAATATGTTGTTATAATGTCAATACATAAAAGAAGTAGATTTTTAAAACATGGTTAATTAAAAATAATGTTATTTACCTCAAGGTTTGCCTTTCATCCTCACAATTGAAAGAAAAGGAAACATAGAAGGGAAACAGGCCATTCAGTCCATCACATCCACGACCAGTAAGCACCAATCCAGGTTAATCCCATCTTTCAGTACTTGGCACATAGTCATCTATGCCAGATGGATAAAAAATACTGGTCTAGACACTTCCTAAATGCTATCAGTGGCTCTCTTTACACCACTCTCTCAGACAGTGTACTCAACACTCTCTGGGTCTCCCTCAGAACTCCTCTAAAATTCTTATCCCTTATCCTAAATCTATAGAGGTTCTGTCTACCTTTGTGGAAGATATTCCTGCAGCCTACCCTATCCATGCCCCTCAGGCAGTTTCATCCTGACCTCGTCTGCCCAGTAAAAAGAGACTTGGTTCCGATATTCTCCAGTCTCTCCTCAAAACTGAGATGAGGTATTGAGTTCATCACAACCTCATTTGGGTCAGATCCTGGTGCATCTACTTTGCACCCTCTTCAATGTTAACACATCCTTTGGACTTGTACAACAAGGTCCTTCTGCTCCTCAATATTTCTTCGGACTCCACCATTCATGGCATATATCCTAAACTCATTGCTACTCCCAAAATAGATCACCTCATATCACAACCACAATCACAATCACGATTATACTTTATTAGGCGAGTATTTTAAAAAAAAATTAAAAGATAAAAAAAGACTGGCTGCCAATAAGACTGGCGCCAGGTATTAACTTAATCTACTATTTCTCAGCTCATTTCAACAACAGACTGTCACATCAACATCAATCTTTATGTCATCTGCTAACTAATTGATTTGTTCCTCCTACATTCACACCCAAATCATTCACATATATCACAAACAGCAAGGTCCCAGCTCCGATCACTGAGGAACACCACTAGTTATAGACATCCAAACAGAAAAATTACCCTTTAGCACCACCCTCGGCCTCCCATTGCCAGGCCAATACTGGATCCATTTCAGTCCTACAGGATTTCCCAGTTGCCAACTATTTTAACTCATATTCCCATACTGACCTTTCTATCTTGAGCCTCCTCCATTGCCAGTGTGAGGCTACATGAAAACTGGCGGAAAAGCACCTCATATTCCGCTTGGACAGCTTCCGTGGCAGGAACATTGAATTTTCCAATTTTAGGTGGCTACAAATCCTTTCCTCTCTTCCTTCTTCCCCCACTGTCTCCTACTTCCCTCCCCCCTTTCTCCCATGTGCCCCACCTGAGCTCATATCTATTTCTCCCCTCCCTCTCCACCTACATTCCTCCCTCTAGCTTCATAATTCATAACTCTTCAATCTTTTTGTCCTACTCCTCCTATCTTTTCATCTCGGGCCATTGTTCAACCGTCTGCCTTTCAAACCCCTCCCCCTCCCCCTACCTATATCAACCTATTACCTGCCAGGCTTTCTCCTACCCCTCCTCTCTTCCAGCTTTCTCTCCACCCCCCCCCTCCACCCCACAATCAGTCTGAAGGGTTCCAACTCCAAACATCACCGAGCCATGTTCTCCAGAGATGCTGCCTGACCCACTGAGTTACTCCAGCACTACATCTTTTTTTTTTGCAAACCAGTATCTGCAGGATCCAATTTACCAATTTGCCCTGGATATCATTAGCCCTAACCTTTTCAACCACTCTCCCATGTGTGACCTGGAAAAAGGCCTCCCTGAAGTCAATTTTAACCATATCCACTGCACTCCATGGCAACATTCTTTGTTACCTCTTCTAAAAATTCAGTCAAATTGGTCGGGCAGGATCTGTCATTGAAAAAACCAAGCTCGCTATCTTTCCAATAACACCCCTACTACTCATTAATAACTCGCAGGTCTGTAATTATCAGCCTTCTATAGGTTTCTCTTCTTGTAAAGAGGGTATCATATTTGCTGTCCTCCACTCATCCGATACCTCACTTATGATCAAGATGGATTTAAGAATCTCAGTTAGAGCCTCAGCAATCTCTTCCGTCGCCTCCCATAGAAGCCTGGGATAAATATCATCAGTCCCGGGGATTTATCCACTTTTAAACCCATTAAGGCATTGAGTACCTCCTCTTTACTTATGAAGACTTACACAAGAAGTTCAGGTTCCCCTTCACTGGCCACAAATCCGTTTCCTTTGTGAACACAGATGAAAGGTATTAATTTAGAATCTTACGAATACCTTGTAGATCCACACACAGATTGCGCTTGTTATTCCCAATGGGCCCAACTCTCTCCCTAGTTATTCCGTTGCTCTTTATATATTGACAGAATATCTCTGGGTTTACTTTAAGCCTGCCTGCTAGTGATATTTTGTGTGCCCTCTTTCGTGAACCCCCCTTATTGATGAAACTACACTGGGTCGAACGTGGCAAGATTCAGCAAGCAGATTTTCCTGTATTTCAGCAGGTAAACTATAGGGAATTAGCACTCTACTGCTGGATGTCATGAAGAGTCCAATGTCAGAGCTCAGTTGGAATTACAGTGCTGAAGCCTTCTCAAGAGGTTCAGTGTTTCTGTATTCACACAGACTAACACATGCATCCAGAATTTCCTGACAAGTCAGTGAGGGATGCAGATTCACCTGACAATGATTAGTGCTGAAAATTGTAAGATTTGGTAATTATATTCTGCACTGGTCCTTAGATCCCGAAATTACATTGTCAAATATCATGAGCGACATTTCATTTGGCTGAATTTCTTTTTTTTAATATAAATTTAGCAGGAATTCATCCATTCAGTTTAAACTGATTCAAATCTCTTGTAAAATTATGGTGGGAAAGGGTCCAGGAAAATACATCAAATGTATTTCATATTATCTCATTGGTTTATCAAGTCATGGACATTTTACTTGGAATATGTGAGAGGAAATATTGGTAAAATCTCTCTAATATAATTAGTTTTTAAGTAGGTTTATTTTGAAAGATAATTATATATTCCAGGGCAGTCATTTTTAATCTCGATTTATAGTCTGTTTTTCCATCTATGTAATCAAAGGGTGAAAAGAACAGTTTGAAAAATTCAGTTATTTATCGAATAATTCATGCTTTTGATTGGCATTCAAAGAAATGAATCAGTCCAAAAATGCACAATCAATTCATCTTAAATCAGCTTTATTAAAATGTGACATTAATACCATGAGAGGTCTCCTTAGAATACTTCATCAAATGCCTCTGCAAATGAGCCAATTTGGATTAATCAGGTGCCAATTAATTTCAAATGTCAGCTGGAGAACAGTGGTTTGACCACTCCAAATCCTGATGTTTATTATTTTTTTGATCTACTCTTCCTTAGCTAATCCTTTCCTTCCTACATTTAGTTCCCATTTCTCCTAAATGTATGATTTCACTGTTGTTGGTCTCGTTTCAATGCATCAAACCAATGGCAACTCCACAAGTGCAAACATTGAAAGGGAGTGTTGGTATTGAATTCTAAGATGGAAGATATGAGTGAGAGTAAGGCAGTTTTCTGATCAATACACTCTTAAACACCTGGTGAATAAGTTATAATTTCCTTAAAGCATAGGCCAGAGGTGGTCATCTTATTTCTATGTTGGTCCTTTAAACAGTGATAATACATTGCTTTGAACATTTTAAATAAAAATGTAACTACCGAGGAAAACAATTGTGGGGCAGCAGTTAAAAACTGTGTCCTATCTGGACACATGACAATAAACTCTTTCTTGAAAAAACTAATTTATTCATCTCAGTATGTTTTGTCATGCAAAAGTTAAGTATTACAAAATGGTAATACCATTTCAATCAATTAGGATGCATGCATATTACTAAAACTATGCTTCCTTGCACTTGTAAAGTAACTTCACTACATGTATCAATAAATATATCATGACATTAAAAAATTGAATTAACGTGTTAACCCAAGCAATGGTCTCCTATTATTAACAGAAAATCCATGGATTGGACCAAAAGTGGACATTTAACATAATAAAACAAATTTTTGGGTTCGCTTGCAGTGATATTATTTCAAATACATAGCACAAATACTTATGGAATCTCAATGACAAGTACTTACTTCAGCAAATATTACAACTTTTAACTAAACTCCAAAGAAGTCTACAACTCTGTAATACGTTGCACAAATTATTTTTCTCATATTGTTGATATATAGCTCATAAAATGATCTTCATTATTAACAAAAAAATAATCAAATTGTTTGGCACAGTTTAAAATCGTGATCTTGTTATTTCTCTTGGCACAGATTTTGATCGACTTTCCTGTCTGGCAATAATTCCAGCAGAAAGGTGAAGTTATGTGAAGTCCAGTAATAATTGCAAACTCCCAAGGATATAAAATATGGTCACTGGTGAATAGTTTGGCACAATGTTCTCTGCTTCCTCTAAGTCAGCAGAAACTGAATGATGGTTTAGTGTTATCACAGATATTGTAGTTGTTAAATCTGAGTTTCATGGGATGAAAGAAAGACAAAATGTGTACAGACATGTATACTGTATGATTAATCAGGCAGCAGTCTTACTCCCTCCATTAAAGGAAATTATTTATTTAAATATGTTTTGGTGTTCTAAGTGTCACATACATCATGAAACGTCTGGAACTGATACTCTACAATGCTGAGTCCTATATTCTGCACTCTGTATCTTCCCCTTTGCTCTGTATAGTATTGAGTTTAGTTTAGAGATACAGCGTGGAAACAGGCCCTTTGGCCCACCGAGTCCACGCTGACCATCGATCCCTGCACACTAGCACTATGCTACACACTAGGAACAATTTCCAATCTTTATTAATGCCAATTAACGTACTGAAAACAGTAACGTCCAGGTTCAGGAACAGCTTCTTCCCTACAGCCATCAGGCTATTAAACACGACAACAAATAAGCTCTGAACTGCAACAGACTATTATTATTATTGTACTATATTTGTTATTTATTGAGTATGTGTGCATGTGTATACACACACTGAACTTTATTTTCTTCTTCCATTATGTACTATGTTTGCATATTCTGTTGTGCTGCAGCGAGTAAGAACTTCATTGTCCTATCTGGGACATAAAACACTCTTGTCTCTTGAAACATGTATGTCTTTGGAGTGTGAGAGGAAACCGGAGCACATGACCGTGTTGCGACCGACGTGATAGTATTATCTGATCTGATTGGAGATCACGCAAAACAAAGCTTTCTACAGTACCTCAGTACATGTGACAATAATAAACCTAAACTTAAACACAAACAAACCCAAAAGCATGTATGAGACAACTTTGATGCTGACAGTGATAATATAAACTGTCCTGCAAGGAACTAAATCCCATTGCAAAAAAATGTTCAGCAGTCCCCAAAAATGTTGTGCTAAAATATATAAAATATAAATGGCCGTATATCCTTCTGCAGACAGTTAAAGCATTTTTACTTGTTTAAGATAGACCATCCAAATACCCCAGCATAAAATAATACGACATGTTATTTTGTCAATAAAAACAGTTCACTGTTCCTGTCCGAAAGCTTGAAATATGTAGCAAGAATCATGTATATAATATTATTATTTTTGACGTAAATTTTTTTTTTTCTGTCAACTTAAATTCATTAAATAAAAATGTTGTGCTTACTTGTCAGTCTGCTGACAAGGTTACTAGGTTAATTCCCGGGATGGTACAAGGTTAATTCCCGGGATGGTACAAGGTTAATTCCCGGGATGGTACAAAGTTAATTCCCGGGATGGTACAAGGTTAATTCCCGGGATGGTACAAGGTTAATTCCCGGGATGGTACAAGGTTAATGCCCTTGAGAATGCAGAGTGACTTGGACAGGTTGGGTGAGTGGGCAGGTGCATGGCAGATGCAGTTTAATGTGGATAAATGTGAGGTTATCCACTTAGGTGGCAAAAACAGGAAGGCAGATTATTATCTAAATGTTGTCAAGTTGGGAAAACAAAAAGTACAACGGGGTTTGGGGGTCCTTGTACATTAGTCACTGAAAGTAAGCATGCAGGTACAGCAGGCAGTGAAGAAAGCAAATGGCATGTTGGCCTTCATAACAAAAGGAGTATAGGAGCAAAGAGGTCCTTCTGCAGTTGTACAGGGCCCTAGTGAGCCCACACCTGGAGTATTGTGTGCAGTGTTGGTCTCCAAATTTGAGGAAGGACATTCTTGCTATTGAGGGATTGCAGTGTAGGTTCATTAGGTTAATTCCCGGGCTGGCGGGACTGTCATATGTTGATAGAATGGACCAGCTAGGCTTGTATCCTCTGGAATTTAGAAGGATGAGAGGGTATCTCATTGAAATATATAAGATTGTTAAGGGTTTGGACACGCTAGAGGCAGGAAACATGTTCCCGATGTTGGGGGGGTCCAGAACCAGGGGCCACAGTTTAAGAATAAAGAGTAAGCCATTTAGAACGGAGACGAGGAAACACTTTTTCTCACAGAGAGTGGTGAGTCTGTGGAACTCTCTGCCTCAGAGGGCGGTGGAGGCAGGTTCTCTGGATGCTTCCAAGAGAGAGCAAGATAGGGCTCTTAAAAATAGCGGGGTCAGGGAATATGGGGAGAAGGCAGGAACGGAGTATTGATTGGGGATGATCAGCCATGATCACATTGAATGGCGGTGCTGGCTCAAAGGGCCGAATGGCCTATTCCTGCACCTATTGTCTATTGTCTATTGCTCATGCCCCCTTATAAAGCGCCATCTGGTGTTTCAAGAAATATAGCATTCTAGAGATTTATTCCAATGTGACCATGCTCTTATTCATTTTTTCTGAAGTGTCTCAGTAGTTTTATTGGGGTGGGAGGTAGCAAACTTCACAGGGCCTTACGAAGCTTTTCAAAAAGAGGGGTGGCATGACAGGATTACAAAAAATGTATGTGAAATAATGTGCACGCAGCGTAAATAACGAGCTCAAAGTCCCTTGCGGCCGGAATCCAGGGCCCTTAAGCTCTGGGGTTTTAGATGCTCTCTGGTGCATTCTGAGCCTTATTTTGGAGCATTTTTGCACCCAATTTATGACCAATATTTCAGAACTAATTTTGGTTGGGTCAAGAGTAATGAGTGGGTGGAATGGGATGATTGGGATCATTGTTTCATTCATTTTTTTAAATCAAGAATTGAAGTTGTCCTTGTTTTAATAATCAAGTTGTACTGTTGTAAAATGTTATGTAAAATGTTATAAAGGAGCATGCAAAAACTGCAAATAAAATACTGTAAGTTTTTGCAGTAAAGAAAACCTTTTTTTCAGAAAATGTTTTGTGTGTTGATTTGATTGCCTGTTACTGTTAGACTGTGTTAGTGTGTGCAGTGCACCTTTAATGGTCCTCCTGACATAACAACTTCACATCACATCAATTTCAACATTGAATAGTGATGTAAATGCAACATTTAGTTTGACTTCAATTTCCATCATGAAAATTGGTCAAACTAAATGGTGCATTTACATTACTATGATCGCTTTCAATCTAACCTATTTTACTGTCATACTATTATAACAAATAATAGTTCCATGATGACTCATAAACAAGATCACAAATCACATTTTGAATTCTCAAACACAATGTGATTGTGAATAATTACAGAGCTCCCAAGTTTCACTGAGCATTTCCGAATTTTGATGGCTGAAAATCAGTATTTTGTGGGGGGAAATCGGTATTTCTCACATAAATGCAATAGAACGTACTACACAGAAAATGGATTTTTGAAAATCAGTATTTTGCATGCAACCTCATGTATTCTCAAATATCAGTACGGAATACTGAAAATCAGTACTACTGAATTATGAAACCATTTTTGAAATGTGAATTTATAATTCTTGATTTTGATTCAATAACATATAAAAATATATAATAACATAACATATAAAATTCACAATTCATCATATAGCTTACCAATAGCTGGCATGATGCTGCGTAATCATTCAGGTGCTCTTGGTAAATGTCAAATAAAGGTGAGTAGCATGGTTAAGTACAATTTTTTTTAAATCACTCAGTGTTACTATTGTTGAGCCATGCTGACTAGCATGACTGGAATGAGTTCTTAGTTCACTGTCACTCAGCACTCAGCATGCTGGTATGATGCTGCAAGATCATTCAGGTGCTCCTGAATGTATATTGCCATTTACCACTACTACTAATGCAAGGGCATTCGTTGGCCTTAGCCTATATGCCATCCCTGGTTCCACGAATATAGCACCTCAGACCAGATTATCTAGCATGGCAGTCCTCAGTTTGTTAATGCTGTCAAAGCATGTGTCGTTCCGCAGTACACTGGTGTGGTGGCCCTACTTCTACCTCTTCTTGCAGTGCCCCGTTTGGTCTCCCAAAGTGTGACTTTATCTTTAATGGCAGTCCTCAGTTCGGTAACGCTGCCCAAGGCCTGTGTCATTCCGCAGCAAGTACACTGATGTAGGTGGCCCGACTTCTACCTCTTCTTGCAGTGCCCTGTTTGGGCTCCCAAAGATTGAGGGGATTAGTAGACAGTTCAGGGTTCCTCTCATAGACTTGGACAACACTCTTGGCAGACCAGCATATATTGCCATTTAGCCATAAATCATGTTTCCAGTTCCATTTTCAAAGAATGTAACTGCGTAAACCTAGTCACCACTGGAAGTTCCATTTATGGGCAGGTTATGGGCAAAGTCATAGTGAATGTGGATTTAGGCGATTGCAGACAGCCTGTCATTGCTCATGGAAGTCCTGGCCTTTGCCTCTTCGCGGATGTGAAAACGTGTTTGTCCTCGTTGGCTGGATCAAAGTAAGATGCCGAGCGAGATCGCACCCACTGCAAGCATGCCGCCCGAGGCGAGCGTTTCTCTGCCGCTCAGGCTCCTGACCAAAGGTCCTGGCTACCTCCGCAGTCAAATTGAGGGGTACAGGCGGCATCAGAGACTGGCTGCCAACAAGGACAAGTACATGAAGAGCCAGATGGCGAGGAGGTGCAAAGTGGAGCCTAATGGTTTGGACAGCTCTGCCTCCAAGGAAGGCAGCAGCAGCGGCAGCGGGGCCAGCAGCAACATGAAGACTTACTTGTGCACCCTGGGATGCTGCTGCCGTGGCAACTGGTGCTTCTTGGGACGCTGCTGGAGTTGGTACTTGTGCACCCTGGGATGCTGCTGGTGTAGTTACTTGTGCACCCTGGGGTGTTGCTGGCGAGGTTGCTGATTCTCCCTGAAGTGCTGCTGGTGTGGTTACTTGTGAACCCTGGAGTGCTGCTGATGAGGTTTCTTGTGCACCCTGGGGTGCTGGAGCCTCTGTATCCTCTGCTAATCTTCCCCTTTCTGACGTTGCTGCTCCAGTTGCCGGCCCCTGCCGCTTGTCGCCCCGGCCGCTAGAGCCGGGCAGCAGCCGCCGGACCAGGCTGCCACCGCCCTTGAAACTGCGCGCGCTGCTGGTGGCCACCGCTTCCCGCACAAACTCACACTTCTGCCGGTACATGACCAGCGAGTCAAGCCTGAGCTGCCTCTTGGAGCTGGAGCGACGCACGATGTCAGGCGGGAACCCCACTTGGGCGACATTTTTGGCGATAGCCTGAAAAGAGGTTGTCGCGTCGTGGTCGGGTCGTGATGCAACGTGACGCGTGCGTGATGCATGGTGACACATGTAGTGATGCGCGGTAATGTGCGGTGTCTCCCTGTCGCCCCTGGATTTTAGAATGTTCAAAATCCAGGGGTGACATCTGGGTGTCTCATCATGTCGTGCGCCCTGTCACACGCTGACGTATGCAGTCCTGTGGGTGATGCCCGGTTAGGGTTAGGATTAGGGTTAGGGACCACAGATGGGCTGTAAAATATTCTTCCTTCAATGCATGGATTTTAAACATTAATATCTTAAAATTAATACAATAAAATCAATTGTGCAAATGAAAAGATGTCTGTCGTTCAGTTTTATTTACAGATGTATTGGTCCACTTCCAGATCCAATCACCATCTCACAGGGATGGATTCAGCGAGTGTAGACTGAACTCCCCTCTCCCCTCCACCCCCCTCTTCCCCCTTCCCGCCCCCATCCCTCCTTCTCCATCCCCCCTACCCTTCTCCCCTCCCCTCTCTCCAGAACGAACGGCCAATCAAACAAACCAACACAGACCTATCCCCTGGGCAGAGGATTCTAAATAAGTGCCCCCCTCCCCCACACCAGGGATCTAGGAGTGTAGGCACAAAGTTCCTTGTAAGTGGTGTCACACGTAGATAGGGTGGTCAAGAAGACTTTTGGTACATTGGCCATCAGATCTCAGGGTACTCAGTATAAAAGTTGAGATGTTATGAAACAGTTGTACAAGACATTGGTGAGGCCACATTTGGGGTAATATGTTTAGTTTTGGTCACCCTGTTCTAGGAAGGATGTTGTTCAGCAGGAAAGGGTGCAGATAAGGTTTAAATGTTTCTAAGATCTTTTATTGTCACATGTACCAATTCAGGTACAGTGATATGCGAATTACCATACAGCCATATGAAAAAAAAAGCAACAAAACACACAACTGCATAAAAGTTAACATAAACATCCACCGCAGTGGATTCCCCACATTCCTCACTGTGATGGAAGACAAAAAAGTCCAAACTTCTTCCTCCTATTCTCCTGCAGTCGGGGCAGTCGAACCATCCATCAGGGTGATCGCAGCTCCTGCAGCCGGCGGTCGAAGCCCCCACCTTGGGGCGATCGAAACTCCTGCGTTGGGGCGATCGAAACTCCCTCGTCAGGGTGGTCGAAACTCCCGAATCGGGGCAGTCGAAACTCGCCACCCTCCACATAAAACAAGCTAAATAACACTAAAAACATACATTAAGCACATACAATTAAAACACAAAGAAAGAAAGGACAGACAGGCTGTTGGCGAGGCAGCCATTGCTGGCGCCACCTAGAGGAATTTTTGAGGATATTGTCAGGACTTGAGAGCCTGAGCTGTAGGGAGAGGTTGGATAGGCTAGGATTATATTCCTTGGAGTGCAGGAGGATGAAGGGTGATTGTATAGAGGTGTATACGTCTATAAGAGGGATAGATAGGGTGAATGTACAGAGTATTTTATTCAGAGTAGGGAATCAAGAATCAGATGACATAGGTTTAAGGTGAGAGGAGAAAAATTTAATAGGAACGCAAGAGTCAAGTTTTTCACACCGAGGATGGTAGGTATATGGAACAAGATAACAGAGGATGTAGTTGAGCCAGGTACTATAACAACATTTAAAATATATTTGAACTGGAATATGGATAGAAAAGGTTTAGAGGGACATGGACCAAACATGGGCAGCAGAAACCAGTGTAGATGAGATATTTTGGTTCAGCATGGGCATTGGGCCAAGGATAGATACAAAATGCTGGAGTAACTCAGTGGGGGGACCGGCCGCATCTCTGGAGAGAATAAATGGGTGACTTTTCGGGTTAAGACCCTTCTTCAGACTGATGTCAGGGGAGTGGGAAGTGTAAAAATAAGAAAGTGTAAGGTGTGAAAACAGGACAAAGGAAATGGAGATCAAGGAAAACGTAGAATAAATCATTGTTAGTTGGGAGAAGGTAACTACAAACCAAACAGAGATAGTAGGACTGGTCAGAGAACTGGAAAGGTGGAGGGGATGGAGAGAGAGAGAAAGCAAGGGTTACTTGTTAGAGAAGTCAATTTACATACCGCGTTTTTCCTACATCATACATGCAGTTCGTTTCTTCACACTGGGCCAAAGGGACTGTTTCCGTGCTGTATGAAGCTATGACACTGCTAAGGCAACCTAGGTGGTGTAGTGCCAGTAATATGTTTGTGGCTGCAGGAGTCAGTACTTTAGAAGCTATCCTAAGACACCACATGTATAAATTCATTTGCAGGATAAATGACTCTAAAAATGTGCTTATTGTGGCCTTGACAAACATAAGGGTTAGCACTACACGCTACGAATCCCAGTTTTGGAGACACTGGTATCGTTGTCTCGTTGTAGGACATTGATCATCTTTTAATCTGGATTTTTAACTTAAGTATCGTGGGTTTTTGTTAAATATAAATTATGATGTTTTTATGTGATATACCATGATTTTATATATATTTATGATATTTGATATGCAATGCATTTTTAATGTAATGCTGCCCCTTGTCTGGACCTCGAGTCCGTAATAAAGTTTATTATTATTATTATTATTATTATGACTCACAATGGACAATTTCACATTTCCCCACCTTATTATCCACTGGCTGGATCTTTGCCAATTAATGTATCCACATCATTTTGTAACCTTCGTACGTCCCTTTCATGAGTTATCTTCCTAACTACCTTGTACTTTTAGCAAATTTAGTAACCATGCCATTGGTGGCTTGACCCATCGTTTGTAAAGGGTTGTGACCCATGAATGACCCTTGTGGCATATCACTCACTACTCACTTATTAACCAATAAATGATCCTACTTCCTGGTTCGTGTCAGCCAGTGATCTTCTACTCACACGAATAGATTATATTTGCCTGTTCCCCTTTATCTACAACATATGTTAGTTCTTCAAAAAACTCTAGTGAAATGGTTATATATAATTTCCCTGCCACAAAACTGTGTTGACATTGCCAAAATACCGAGATTTTTTAAAAGTGCTCTGCTTTAACCTTCAAGGAAGCTCCTAACGTTTCCCTGTCGTCAATGTTAATCTAATCATCCTACAGTGTCCTTCATTCTGTGTCCTCCCCTTTTTGAATAGAGGACCTACCTGTTTTCTCATCTAATGAAGCCATTCCTGAATCTAGGCAATTTTCTGAAATTAAAACCAACTCATCAATGATCTAACTAGCCACAGAATTTAGGACTTGTTAAATGGATCCACGAGGAATCCGAGGACTAGTGAGCACATGCCCACCAATTTCCTTACTATCATTTCCCTGGTAATTATAACTTTCCTGATTTCCTCCCTCACACCAATCTTTATTGTGAAGTGACTCCCATAATGTTGTTTGTCTAGGGAAATCTAGACCATAGGTGTATGCCTTGGCAGTGAACCTGTAGATGGTGGTGTTTCCATGAGCTTGCTGTCCTTGTCCTTCCTGATGGTAGAGGTCACTGCAGTGCAGGATGTGGACGGCACACACTGTGTTTTCAGTTAGCAATCGTAATGGAGTTGCTAACAGCTCCATTAAAGCAGGAAAATAATTTCACAAAATCATGGAAATCATCTCTTCATTAACATTCATACAATTTAATTTCAATAACATTTCAGGGAGGGTAGCAGTAGGTGGTGAGGAAAATTAACTATGGTTTTGAGTTATTTATTTTGCTATTTTAATTGCATTTTCATAGGATGTGGTTTTCAGTTTAAATTCTCGACACGTAAAAAATAAGAATTGGGGTGTCAACAGAAGAGAGAAAAAAAAGAGTATCCCAGATTGTACTTTGAAAGTCAAAGTGTGTTCTAAAGCATGCAATGAGCCTAGTACTGCTTTTAAAAGTCACTGGCATTGTTCTGCTTAGTTTTTCGGAGTTTTCCTAAGCTACCAGCGAATGTCACCCAGATATAAACAATGGCGTTGCCATGGGTGCAGGGCAGCAGGACTGGCTGTGCAAATGTAGCGAACAAACACACTCCAACAGCCATCAAACAACTCTAGCACAAAGGCAAAACGGAAGCTTTGCCAAGTGGCTGGAAACAGTAGCCCTAATTAAAACTCCTCTCGTCTCCTCCCCTGTCCCTTCTCCAGTGTGTAGTTACTAATAATTGGTTCTGCAGATTAAACAATGACTGAGCGCTTAAAACCGCTGAGGATCCATTGACAGTTAATCAAACTCCAACAAATGGAATCGTAGTGCACATTCTGAAGAATCGTCTTAAACAGACATATAGCTACCAAAAGAAATATTTTTTTCAACAAAGGCAGGCATTTAAAGTGTTCAGCACACTTTTCCTTAGTTCTGCAATTTTATTATAGTTACGGGCCTATTGGATTCCAACCTAACACATGTTGCCTGGTTGCACGAAGAAACTCAAGATTGGAATAAAGTCCAGTGAATGTATATTTATATAAAAACTTGGACACATACAACCTTTCGACAGTTAATTACTGGCGTGATTGAAAGCACCGTTCGATGCTGCCACAGAGTGAGTGCCCCCTCCAGGAAAATCTAACACCCAAGGCAATTCTGCCTTAGTTTGGGGCCTATCTCCCATGCTTCCCTCTTGCCTTGATATTGATGGAAAATGTAAAGTGTTCAGGATGAAAAAAGTGACAAATTCCTACTTCAATCTTTTGCTTAAAGTTCCCTCTGAATGACTGATTAAGTTGCTTGTCGTGAACTTGAACAGGACTGGAAAAGCTTGCAATGGGAACTCCACGCAAGTTTAAGCAATTCTTGGTCAACCATGAGTCAACAGGAGAGTTGGTGCAAGAAGATCAATGTCAAAGCTCTCAAGGAGCTCACAAAGCAGGCGCTTATCAAACAACCATGACAAAAAGACCTGTCAACTGACAGCTCACAGAAGCTGCAAAGTGTCCACAAGGGTGGCATAGTGGCGCAGCTGTAGAGTTGCTGCCTTGCTGGGCCTGAGAACAGGGTTCGATCCTGACTATGGGTGTTGTCTGGACGGAGTTTGGACATTCTTCCTGTGACTGCATGGGTTTTCTTCGGCTGCTCCGGTTTCCTCGCACATTCCAAAGACACGAAGGTTTGTAGCTTAATTGGTTTCCATAAATTGTTCTTTGTGTGTTGGATAGAATTAGTGTATGAGTGATCACTGGTTGGCGTGGATGGTGGGCAGAAGGGCTTGTTTCCACACTGTATCTCTAAAACTAAAACTGAAGCTACTGGACTGCACTGAAACCCACCGGCAGAATCTTGGTTTCAGGAACAGAAAAAACAATGGTTCATTGCTTTCTTTATTATCATGTGTACCAAGGTACAGTGAAATACTTTTTTTGCATACAAATCAGCAGCTATCACCATACATAAGCCCAATCCCCCAATTGGTACAGAATGTATACTACAGCCCACTGATTCTTTATGCAAGATCGCCCTTTTGGTGCCACGTTACCGTCCCAGCTGCAGCTGCCCACAAAGCCCTGTTGCAGCTGTCACCTGGGGGGGGGGGGGTGCTTCTCCCACAGGCGACCTTGAGGGCGCAGAAGGATAGATCCCCACCCCGTTCTTCTTACCGGGCCTTTTGTCCAGTGTCCGCCGCTATCACCGACTCCCTCCATCCTTTTCTCCAATTTATTTGTGGAATTCTTTGCCACAGGCTGTGGAGGCCAAGTCAGTGGATATTTTTAAGGCAGAGATAGATAGATTTTTGATTAGTATAGTTGTCAGAGGTTATGGGGAGAAGGCAGGAGAATGGGGTTAGGAGAGAGAGATAGATTAGCCATAATTGAATGGCGGAATAGCCTTGATGGGCCGAATGGCCTAATTCTGCTCCTATCACATGACCTTTTTTCCAGTCTTCAGGGTGAGCAGGGGCCGGGCTCACAGATTCCGGTTATGCAGCGGGCAAACCAGAAATCTCTAAATATAATATAAGACATTCCTGGATTGGAAGCTTCCCCTTTCTTCAAGAGAAAAGAAACAAATCCACAGGCATCTGACCTGCACCAAGGCCAAGTCTGTCCTACTAATGAAATGTAAAAGGGAATGGGCCTTACACTTACCATTATCATTCACAAGCCAAAGGTCCTCTGCTACCCTACCCCTGCTGTACTGCGCTCCTCTCCAACCATAATGGTTCATGGCAGGACCCTTGAAAACAACTATCAATTATGTAAATCACCACCACCATCAAAGCGCAAACATAGCCTTTGGTTGATTAAGGGAATGTATGATGGAAGATTGAGAACTTTAGAGTCATAGAGTCGTAGAATAATAAAGCATGGCAACAGTCCCTTTGGCCCAACTTGCCCACACTGTCCACACGTCCCATCTACACTTGTCCCACCTGCCTTCATTTGGCCCATATCCCTCTAAACCTGTCCCATCCATGTACCTGTCCAAATGTTTCTTTAACAATGTGATAATACCTGCCTCCAGCCTTAGCCTGTCATAAAACTACCTGGTCTACAAGGCATCAATAAATTCTGCTTTCCTACATAGAAACATAGAAAATAGGTGCAGGAGGAGGCCATTCGGCACTTCGAGCCAGCACTGCCATTCATTGTGATCATGGCTGATCGTCCCCTATCAATAACCCGTGCCTGCCTTCTCCCCATATCCCTTGACTCCACTAGCCCCTGGAGCTCTATCTAACTCTCTCTTAAATCCATCCAGTGACTTGACCTCCACTGCCCTCCGTGGCAGGGAATTCCATAAATTCACAACTCTCTGGGTGAAAAAGTTTTTTCTCACCTCAGTCTTAAATGACCTCCTCTTTATTCTAAGGCTGTGGCCCCTGGTTCTGGACTCGCCCAACATTGGGAACATTTTTCCTGCATCTAGCTTGTCCAGTCCTTTTATAATTTTATATGTTTCTATAAGATATCCCCTCATCCTTCTAAACTCCAGTGAATGGAGTTCCTCTGTGCTTTTGAGACGAACTATCTACAGGACCTCACATCACTGGATAAACACCAAGAAAAGTCTCTGCAAAATCCTCATATTTCTCCAAATTCATTGGAAGGACAAGCATATCCATGTCCTCTCCCAGACCACTTTCCCCAATATTGAGATCCAAGTTATAACTGTAAAGTAAATGGCCGGACCCCCATAATTACTAATGCATAGTGGGGTCTTGGGGTGCAAGTGCATAGCTCTCTGAAAGTGGCAAGATAATTGGATAGGGTGATTATAAAAAAAAAGGTGTACAGCATGCTTGTCCTCATTGGTCAGAGTATGTATCATAAAAGTGAAGATGCAGCTGTGTAAAACATTTGGAGTTTTGTTTGCAATTCTGATTGCCACACTGGAGGAAGGATGTGGAGGCTTTGGAAATGGTGGAGAAGAGATTCACCAGGATGCTGCCTAGCTTAGAGATTAATATAAGGAAAGATTCCGATAAGGAAAGGATGGATAAACTTGGATTCTCCGGAGCATTCAAGGCTAAGGGACGACCTAATAAAAGTATGTACATAGAAGGGTCTGTGATCCCCACATTAATTATGCCTGAACCTAACAATCCTGAGTGGAAGTAAGTCATCCTTGATACCAAGGGGCTGCCGAAGAAGTAGAGACAGACAAAGAAGATGAACACCATGTAGGCCAAAATAATGAATTGTACTGCATACTGATCATCATTGGTCCAGCATTAAACGAGAACATGATTTGCTGTTGATTACTTTAACACATCAAAAAAGGGAAGGTTTTCAGAGTGGCCAAGTTGTCTTTGGCTGATGGAAGTCAACCCACATTTCTTCAAAAAGCTTCACTGCTGTGTGAGCAAGTGGTGGAAGTCATTTTGCAGCTTGTTCATGAGATAGCAGTCCACATCGAGTATCCTGTTTTCCTGATACACCATAGGTGATCTTAATTATTAAATAGGAGAGGAGGTGAGATATCCTCTGCTCCAAAGGATCACAATATATGGCCTGTGGGCCAGATCTAACCCACGGGATTTTTCCATTCGATCCGCCTCATCCCACAGAGTGTGGTGAATCTCTGCAGCTCTGGCCACCCGTGAGTCAGAGCTATTGACTCCGCCGATCCTCAGCTCTCCCCCGACCACTAGCCGGCTGAAACCGTCAGCTAACCGGGGTTCGAGGCCCAAATCCAGGCTCCAGCGGCTTCACATAGACTGACTCTCCTGCTGCCTCTCCTGGGTCCCACTGCTCCCTCTTTCCAATGGGAAACATCAGTAATGGCTCCACTGCATGCTGATCTACCCCCTACACTAACCATGCTATTCCCCTATTTCCCACCCACCACCTTACACGCCCCTCCACTCAGCCCCCATTATCCACCCCACGGTACCTCACCCAAGCACCCCCCCCCCCCCACCCCATCCCTCTGCACTCTCGGACCCCACCTCTCACCACTGTTGTGTCTTCACCATCTCCAATTACCTCCCTCTTTTGGATGCGGAACAGTTGGTCCTCAAATGAGGACCAACCTAACTTATGCCTTTAACACGGAGCAATGGGCACTTGCATGGGCACCAACTATGCCTACTTATTTTGTCGGTTACGTCAAACAGTCCTTGTTCCAGGAATACACTGGCACCAAACTCAAACTCTTTCTCCACTACATCGACGACTGCTTCGGTGCTGCCTCCTGCGCCCATGCAGAACTTATTGATATCATTAACTTCAGCACTAACTTACACCCTGCCTTCAAATTTACCTTGACTATCTCTGACATCTCTCTCCATTATCTTGATCTCTCTGTCTTCATCACAGGGGACAGACAATCGACTGATGTTTACTACAAACCTACTGACTCCCATGGTTAAATGGACTACATTTCTTCCCACCCAGCCTCTTGTAAAGACGCTATTCCCTCCTGCCAATTCGCCTCTGCCACATTTGCTCCCAAGATGAGGCTTTCCATTCTAGGACATCCAAGATGTCCACGTTATTTAGTAAGCGTGGTTTCCTCCTGCTGTAATAGATGGATTCTTAACCTGCATCTCCTCTGTGTCCTGTAGTTCCTCTCTCATACCCCCTCATACTAGAGTTCCCTTCATCTTTACCTTTCACCCTACTAGCCTTTACATCCAACACATAATTCTTTGGCATTTCCACCTCCTACAATGTGATCCCACCACCAGTCACATCTTTCCTTCTCCATCATGTTCTGCCTTCCGCGGAGACCGCTCTTTACACAACTCCTTGGTTCACATCCCTTTCTGCTGTAACCACTCCTTCCCCAGGTACTTTCCCCTGCAACTTCAGGAGGTGTAAGTAACACCTGTCTCTATATCTCCTCCCTCACCTTCATTCAGGGAGCCCAGCAGTCCTTCCAAGTGAGACAGAGGTTCCAATGCACCTCCTCTAACCTCAAAGAGGCCGATGTGGCCTCCTATACATCAGCAAGACCATGCAAAGACTCGACGACCCTTTCACCAAAAACGTGCTCAGTCCATCAAATCCCACTGCATCTCTCGATTGCTAACTATCTTAACTCCCCTTCACATTCCCATACTGACCTTTCTGTCCTGGGCCTTATCCATTGCCAGAGTGTGGCCACACGCTAACTGGGGGAACAGCACATCATATTCCACGGGTATATAACAGCCTTCCCTTTCATCCCTGACCCCCCCCCCCCATCTGTGCCCCACTTGGACTTGCAGCTACTTCCCCCTCCCCTCCCCGCTACCCACTTTCCTTCCTCCAACCTCACAATTTGCAACTTCAAATCTTTTGTTGCACACTTTCATTTGTTGCACACCTTCTGTTTTAATCTCTGCCGTTTGTTCCAAACATCCACCTATATAAACCCCCCTCCCCCCCCCCCCCTCACCTCTGTTTACCTATTACCTGCCATTCATTATCCTACCTCTCCTTTCTCCCAGGTTTCTTCTCCCCTCCAAACAAAAGTCAGAAGAAGGGTCCCAACCTGAAACATCACCTGAAATATTCTCCCTGAGTTATTGCCAACCCAATGAGTTACTCCAGCATTTTGTGAACCTTTTTTTCTGGAATTCCCATCCAGAGATTGTGAGACTAGATTACTGGAGGTATTTGAGGTAGATACATTTTTGAAAGATCAGGAATTTAGGACAATGGAAAGTTAGCAAAAAAGGAGCTGAGACCTGGAGCTGGTCAACCATGATCATACTGAATTGCGGATAAGGATTGAGGGGCCAGGAGGCCTAACCCTGCACCTATTTCCTTGCATGCTCATATGTCTTGGTAGGCAGCAAACCACAAATGGTCACTTGGCATATATTGCTTGATCTACAAAGAGAGTGACAGCTCGTGGGCGGCACGGTGGAGCAACGGTAGAGTTGCTGCCTTACGGCTTACAGCGCCGGAGACCTGGGTTCTGTCTGTATGGAGTTTGTACGTTCTCCCTGTGACCGCTTGGGTTTTCTCTGAGATCTTCAGTTTCCTCCACACTCCAAAGACGTACAGGTTTCCTCCACACTCCAAAGACGTAGGTTAATTGGCTTGGTGTATGTGTAAATTGTCCCTAGGGAGTGTAGGATAGTGTTAATATGCGGGGATCACTGGTCGGTGCGGACTCGGTGGGCTGAAGGGCCTGTTTCCACACTGTATCTCTAGACTAAACTACACCAAACCCGTCATTAGACAGTTGGAGACACAAAGGAACATGGATGACAATACACCTGAACAGTTTATATTTTGTTTTGCGTTTTGCCACATTTGGACATTCCAGATTGGTGATTTAGTGCTTTTATCCTCTAAATTATGGTCAAATAGAGAGTAGAATGTCGAGGAAAAGGAAGATGAGAACTAAGGTACAATGTGCATAATGATATCATAATCTTATAATTTCTCCATTGCAGACATAAAATTGAATTCTTAACCAGGAATTTAGCTCCCCACTTAGCTTGTTCTTTAATCTTCCTCCTCTATAAACTTCCTCTTCTTTTCTGACTCTCATGCTTCCTTCTCCAGTTTTTCATTTGTTGGCAAGGTCAGAGGCCTAAAATTGCTAGGTTGTTTATAACTCAAGCATGTAGTACAATATGAGATCTGATGGCCAATGTAATTCAAGTCTTCTCCATTGCTCAGACAGCAGAGGCATTGCTTCTGCTTGCCAGTGGTTTTGCTATGAATGTCCTGCTGGCGTTTGGAGTATTATTATACATACAGCATTATCTTGTGTGCACGGATTGGGAACTGGGGTTACTGGAATTATTTCACAGCTGCTCTGCTGGGAGGATGAGAAGAATTATCCTGGCTTGAAGTAGAAAGCATATGTGGACTCTCTAATACCATAGTGATTTTACAATTTGTAAACTGAAATAAGGCAGATATTCTTAGCCTCAGCCAAGAAAGAGCTGGAAGTTTAAAAATGATTGACTATCTTGGCCTTAATAGCCGTTGACAATATGGTTTTGACCCTGCTCAGCGGCTGAAGTTGAGGTATTAATCACTGAGGACATATTTACTGAACCAGAGTCTTCTGTCTTGCTCCTCACAGTGGTATATCTAGGAGAACAGCTTCCCGAGTTAAAATGCCTGGAGCCTTCTCCTCCCTTTTTTCTTCCATTCCCCTTTAGATTGTAGTGCTGTCCCTCGCTTCTTCTTTTCGATTATGTTACATTCCTGGGAGAAAGGTAACTAAAGTATCGCGTGCATGAGCAATATTATTTGCTGAATCCTTGAAGTGAGTACTTCCTTCTGCAACAGTACTCCCAGCAGACTTCCCGAACTGCCGGGAGGTCTGGAAAATAAGTCATACCAGCCAACACTCCTTAAATCAATCAATGATGCACATGCAAATAATCAATGATCCTTTCATATCGTGCAGATTTGAAGGGGGAAGAAATCCTTCCAGTTGATAAACACTGGTTTGTCCATGTGTGTTATTCTCTAGCTGTATTGTTGAAGTCCAATTTGGCAATGTCATTATCAAAACAGTAATGAACAATGACTGATGTGTGCCCTCCATATATTTCTTGCTTACAAAATGTTCAATATGCTAGTTTCCTCCCCAATATGGGAACAGGTGTGACTTGTATTACAAAATATGTGCATGCCTCACAAACCATATTGGAACCAAATCAATCCTTTACTACCCAAACAACAGATACTGTGCAGCTGAGCTTTGCTATCTTTGGCTCAATTTTTTTCATATCCTGTTTTAGCAGTAACGTTAACCCAAGTGTTCATTCATGCCAGGGTAATCCATTTCAACTTACTGGTTTTACTGCAGACTGAGTTTTATAAAATCCTAGACTGACAATGGGTCAAGGTGGAATGGAACTTTATATAGCCTCAGACTTTTTGAGCACTAATTTGTATAATGTCACAGCAAATCTAAAAATGCTTAACACTATTGCTGAAGTTATGGTGTACAAATAACGTTACACAGGATAGGCAAAATATCTGAGTAAGATATTTAAGGCAAATGTGCTTGGAATTCTATGCTCAGGTCCCACATTCAGATCCATTGGAGCTTCTACCACACTGAAACATTCTGCCTTGTACATAAATCTGCTTTGAAATTGAGAATTGAAATAGAAGTTTTCACAGAATTTAAGACAAGATAGTTAATCGGTATCAGGACAATTTAAAAGCTTTCACGGAAATTAATTGCTCGGGTAACTCAGTTATAGCATCAAAATAAATTATGCCAAGTATGTATTTAATTACTTCAGTAGCACTTCAGCAATTTAAAAATGCTTCAGGAAACTATCAATGGCCTTAACCATTGTTCATTTTGGAATTGTTATAGGGGTCGCTCTTTTGTAAGGAACTGAGCCAATGAGCAACACGTCGTCCTTAGTTTCAGGAAAGACAAAAGTAAATAGAAACTGAAGCTGGAATGAATGTGTGACGTCAAAAAGAACAAGGAAGTTTCTGCAGCTAAATGGAGAATAAACCTATTGTGAAACGATTTACAGGAACACTTCTTATTATAAGTTCACATCAAACTGACAAGCTTTTGTTAAATAAATCATTCAAAAGTTAAAAATTACTAGAATTCCCAGACGCCAGTGCATTCCCTTCGGATCTGATAAAGTCCTGTCTGTAACTTATTTTCTCAGATGACTGGGGTACATCATATTTCTGATAAACATTATGAACATACAGAATGTTTTAATTTTCAGTTGAGCAGTAATGCAATATCAATTACGGTAGGTCAGTTTGCCTCTGTCTGCCTATTTATTAGAATTGTCCTAATGTCCTAGTCAAGGTATATTATATAAGGAGGCTCTAATGGTTTAACTCAAATATATTATAGTCATCTATATGCTTCAATAAATCAAAGTTTAGTTGCTTATATTGCCATAGGATCTGTTTATAAATGTATAAAAAAAGATTTAAAGTGAAAACATATTGAATATCCACCTTAGCATTTACAATTTCATGCATATATTAGAAACATGTTGCTGAAATTATCTCACTCATATTGAATATGACCAAGGAGGACAAATTTAAGGAAAAATAGAAGATGCTACAAAATAGTCAGCAGTCAAGCAGCATCTGTGGAGAGAGAAACAGAGGTGGATGACCTTTCATCACAACAATTCTTCAGGTACTGAAATACAATGACGGTGCTGTAGACTAAATTTCAGGTGAAATGCAGTTTTCAAACACAGTTATTCATTTGTACAATTATTATCATTGATATCATTCCATTGCATAGTTGCATTATTCATTTCTAAAATAAATGAGCAGCGTGGGGATTAAGGACAAGTTTCAGTACTTCACATTTGCCCATGCCAAAAAAAACGTTAAAATTAATCTGTTATACATTATTATTTGGAATTATATATTTTATTTGTATGATATGTAAATAGTGTGGAATCTTCAATTAAAAGTGGCTTCAAATGTACGAAGCATTCTTCCCACAGAAACTGTCTTTGCCCTAATGCCAGAATTCAACTAAACCCGGGTATTGCCTGGAAATAAAACAGGCCTCAGCCCACCACTTGTGCTTTAACTTTAATAGTTTCTGGTTTCTGTTCATTTTCCAGAATTTTCCATAAAAATACTGATTGACAAAAATAATAGTTACAAATACATAGTTACAAACATGGTTACAAAAATAATAGTTACAAACCCTCATTTAAGCGAACCTCATTATAACGGATTTCTGTTATAGCAAATCGAATCTGTTGCAAACCAAGTTTGTTGCTTCACAGAATGGTGAATGGAGCAATGATGTTTTTGAACCATGTTAGCTTGATTTAGTTTAGAGATACAGCATGGAAACACTGAGTTCGTGCCAACACACCAGGGACAATTCACAATGCATTGGACAGGACTATCGTAGTGGTTCTATTGTTCCTCCCACATTGCAGAAACAAAGACATTGTGACAATGTGGATTTCCCCCAGGTGCCCCCCCCCCCCCCCCTTTACCCCCTTACCCTCGCTCCACCGCAAAGACATGTAGGCCTGCAGCCCTACAGGCCTCCGCAAACTGCTGGCAGAACCGCCATCCCACAGCACCAAAGACATAGAAACATAGAAACATAGAAATTAGGTGCAGGAGTAGGCCATTCGGCCCTTCGAGCCTGCACCGCCATTCAATATGATCATGGCTGATCATCCAACTCAGTATCCCGTACCTGCCTTCTCTCCATACCCTCTGATCCCCTTAGCCACAAGGGCCACATCTAACTCCCTCTTAAATATAGCCAATGAACTGGCCTCGACTACCCTCTGTGGCAGAGAGTTCCAGAGATTCACCATTCTCTGTGTGAAAAAAGTTCTTCTCATCTCGGTTTTAAAGGATTTCCCCCTTATCCTTAAGCTGTGACCCCTTGTCCTGGACTTCCCCAACATCGGGAGCAATCTTCCTGCATCTAGCCTGTCCAACCCCTTAAGAATTTTATAAGTTTCTATAAGATCCCCTCTCAATCTCCCAAATTCTAGAGAGTATAAACCAAGTCTATCCAGTCTTTCTTCATAAGACAGTCCTGACATCCCAGGAATCAGTCTGGTGAACCTTCTCTGCACTCCCTCTATGGCAATAATGTCCTTCCTCAGATTTGGAGACCAAAACTGTACGCAATACTCCAGGTGTGGTCTCACCAAGACCCTGTACAACTGCAGTAGAACCTCCCTGCTCCTATACTCAAATCCTTTTGCTATGAAAGCTAACATACCATTCGATTTCTTCACTGCCTGCTGCACCTGCATGACTACTTTCAATGACTGGTGTACCATGACACCCAGGTCTCGCTGCATCTCCCCTTTTCCTAATCGGCCACCATTTAGATAATAGTCTGCTTTCCTGTTTTTGCCACCAAAATGGATAACCTCACATTTATCCACATTATACTGCATCTGCCAAATATTTGCCCACTCACCCAGCCTATCCAAGTCACCTTGCAGTCTCCTAGCATCCTCCTCACAGCTAACACTGCCCCCCAGCTTAGTGTTATCCGCAAACTTGGAGATATTGCCTTCAATTCCCTCATCCAGATCATTAATATATATTGTAAATAGCTGGGGTCCCAGCACTGAGCCTTGCGGTAGCCCACTAGTCACTGCCTGCCATTGTGAAAAGGACCTGTTTACTCCTACTCTTTGCTTCCTGTTTGCCAGCCAGTTCTCTATCCACATCAATACTGAACCCCCAATGCCGTGTGCTTTAAGTTTGTATACTAATCTCTTATGTGGGACCTTGTCGAAAGCCTTCTGGAAGTCCAGATACACCACATCCACTGGTTCTCCCCTATCCACGCTACTAGTTACATCCTCGAAAAATTCTATAAGATTCGTCAGACATGTTTTACCTTTTGTAAATCCATGCTGACTTTGTCCAATGATTTCACCACTTTCCAAATGGGGCCCGACCCCAAGCAAACCCTGAGACTGCCCCCCAATCCCCCCAATCCCCCCCCCAATCCCCACCCCCTAGTCCCCACCCCCTAGTCCCCCCCCTCCTCCCCCCCTTCCTCGGGAGCCCTGGCACAGCAGCTCCACCCCACATACTAAAGACAACAGTGTGAAGGATAGAACCAGAGCACACAGAAGAAACCCAAGTGGCCACAGGGAGCACCTGAGCCCAGGATCGAACCCAGGCGCCACGAGAGAGTGACGTACTGTGACGTACTGAACCCACAGAAGCCAACAAAACCACAAACCTGCACGTCTCCACAACACAGGAGGAAGCCCGAGCACCCACTGGACACCCATGCTTTCGCAGGGAGCACCTGGGTCGAACTCACGTCTCTGCTGTTTGTAAGGTAGCAACTATACTGCACGGTCCCTGTACCATCCCAAGATATCGTGTATTTTGCATCCTTTATTGCTTATTGTGCAGTGTATGTTTATTGGCTGTTTGTCCAATAGCACTGCACATATTATCCCCCTTATTCGGTTACAGCAGACAATCGGTAATATCGGACACTATCTCCCCTTGTGTGGTTTATTGTCCTCAAATTCTTTGGATTTTAGCAATCCAATAAACAAAGGAGCACTGCCCCACTATGGACCTAATATTTTTTCAAATTATATTTTTGCACTAATGTTTTATTTTTTGAAGTCTTCTTTCTTGGAGAACTTTACGTGTAATTTATATATAAATTCTGTTTGCATGTGTGTTTTTTTTTATTGTACCTTACCATACACTTGCCTATAACAGTAAAACAGACATGAACCTAGCACCTTATTGGTGGGAGAATCTGTTAAGCAGCTCCAGACTTTAACATTATATATTTGTGGTATTTTTTTAATAACAATGCAGATTATTGCCACCCAAGAAAACATATATTTCCATTGCAGGTATCTTCAATTAATTCAGAGATTGCACAATGGAAGGTGTAGATTTTGAAAATCTGAAATAAAAATGGAAAAGCTGGAAATGTTTAACAGATCAGACAGCATTTTCAGAAAGACACATTGAAAGCATTTCAAATTAAAATATACATGGAAATTACTTTTTGATAATCCAGAGGATTGACTTTCTATCCACATTTTAACTGTTATTTCAATCTGATGAGACAATCAGCATTGGAGCAGTGACAGTGCGAGCGAAATAATGGAATGTAGATGGTCTCTATCTCATTCTCACAGAAAATCAAAAATGTCAGTAAAGATCCAGTTAAAGTTAGTCAGGTGAAGAGATGAAAACAATTGCATTTAATGGTGTACTGTGTTCTATTTTCGTTTAATTGCATTCCAACTGGAGGCAGAAACAGTGACAATTGTATTGTTGCAGAGGTTTGCGAGTTTTAAGAGTTTATGTCAAATTCTTCATTCAGCAGAACTTCAAAGGAGACATATGATTCTTTTTTTGTGAAACATTTAGTGGATATAGAATTATCAGATCACAAGAAAGATTTTAATTTGTTCTATTGCTCTTTCATAAGCAAGCATAACACACTTCAACAAAGATTTTAATGAAGATCTATTGCTGAAGGAATTAAATAACGATGAACAACATCAAGAAGTTAACCATCCCCGTGTTAAAAATTGTATGTCAATATTTTTCTTTTAATTTTGTGCCAGCTCAAATTCTCATATCACAAACATTGTGTATGACATAGAAACATTGAAAATAGATGCAGGAGTAGGCCATTCAGCTCTTCGAGGCAGCACCACCATTCAATATGATCATGGCTGATCATCTAAAATCAGTACCCCATTCCTGCTTTTTCCCCATATCCCCTGATTCCTTTAGCCCTAAGAGCTAAATCTAACTGTCTCTTGAAAACATCCAGTGAATTGGCCTCCACTGCCCTGTGTGGCAGAGAATTCCACAGATTCACAATTCTCTGGGTGAAATTTTTTTTCCTCATCTCAGTACCTACCCTTTATTACTAAACTGTGACCCCCTGGTTCTGGACTCCCCCAACATCGGGAACATTTTCCCTGCATCCAGCCTGTCCAATCCTTTAAGAATTTCATATGTTTCTATAAGATCCCCTCCACTCCTTCTAAATTCCAGTGAATACGAGCCCAGTTAACCCATTCTTTCATCATACGTCAGTCCCGCCATCCCGGGAATCAACCTGGTGAACCTACACTGCACTCCCTAAATAGCAATAATGTCCTTCCCCAAATTAGGAGACCAAAATTACACACAATACTCCAAAATTACACACAATTCCCCATTTTCTCTCTCCCTCCTTTCTTAAAATGTGGAGTTACATTGGCTACCCTCCAGTCCACAGGAACTGATCCAGAGTCGAGAGAACATTGGAATATGACCACCAATGCATCCTCGATTTCTAGGGTCACTTCCTTGAGTACTCTGGGATGCAGACTATCAGCCCCTGGGGATTCATCTGCCTTCAGTCCCAACAGTTTACCTAACACCATTTCCTGGCTTATGTGGATTCCCTTCAGTTCCCCCCTCCCACTAGATCCTCGGTCCCCTGGTATTTCTGGGAGATTATTTGTGTCTTCCTTAGTGAAGACAGAACCAAAGTACTTGTTTAACTGTTCTGCCATTTCCTTGTTTCCCATTATAAATTCACCTGTTTCTGACTGTAAGGGACCTACATTTGTCTTTACTAATCTTTTCTGTAGATTGGTTAATGCATGTGGACCAATCATAGTAGAATAGCATCACTAACCCCACCTTACTGTATGATTCATACTAACACCCACTTCCCACACTGGTCATTTGTGTTTAAGAAGGAACTGCAGATGCTGGAAAATCGAAGGTACACAAAAAAGCTGGAGAAACTCAGCGGGTGCAGCAGCATCTATGGAGCGAAGGAAATAAGCAACGTTTCGGGCCGAAACCCTTCTTCTGACTGGTCAGTCTTGGAAGCGGTAACGATGAACTAACAACTAACAACCTGCTGTACCGTTATATATATGGGTACTGATTAAAGATGATCTTGAACTACAAATCGTGTAGATTACTTATTTACATATCTAAAGAAGCTTTTACGGTCAGTGTTTAGATTCCCCGCAAGGTTTCTTTCATGCTCTTTTTACCTCCCTCTTAATTAACCCCTTTATCCTCCTCTGTTGAGTTCTAAATGTCTCCCAGTCCTCTGGTTTGCAATTTCCTCTGGCGAATTAATATATGACTCTCCCCTGGATTTAACACTATCCTTGATTTCCTTCATTAGTCACAGTTGAACCGCCTTCCCCCTTTTATTTTTTCGCCAGACAGGGATGAACAATTTTTGGCGTTCATCCATGCGGTCTTTAAATCTTTGCCATTGCATCTCCGCAGTCAACCCTTTAACTATAATTTGCCGTTCTATCCTAGCCAATTCCCGTATCATACCTTCAAAGTCTCCTATCTTTCATTTCATGACCCTGGTCTCTGAATTTTTTTTTCTATATTTTGGGTTCAGTGCTTCCCATTTCCCATTCCCAACTGTATCACTGCCAATGCATCAGCAACTCTGATCTATATACCTTTTTTGCATTAAAAAATGCCCATTTTTTTCCCATGAGCATTATAAAATAAGAAGAGATGATGAGCCAAATAAAGGAATATTAATGGATGTGACAAATAAATATGTTGGTTAAGATGATAGTTTTAAAGAATTGTTTTAAATGAGGAAAAAGAGGCATGGGATGTTAGTTCAGCATGGATGTCAAAGCCTAGAGCACTGAGTATATTCAAGGAAGACCAAGAGTCCAGGATCAATGCATCTTGTTTACCTTGAAGAGTTTCAAGTTTGAAGGTGTTTACAGAGATAAGGAGGGAAAGGTTTATAAAGGGATTTGAAAACATGGATGAGAATTTCAGAATTGAGAAATTGCCTTTATAGATCAGAACAAGTGATGCATGGAAGGGACTTGAATTGGATTAAGGGTTGGGTAGCAGAGTTTTAGTTAACCTCCGGATTCCAACGAAACAAACAGGGAAGGTAGTCCATGAATCCAATGGTATAGTCAAGTTTAGAGGTAACAAAGGCAGGGATGACAATTTCAGCAGCAGTTGAGTTAAGTAAGAGGAAGAGTTGGGTGATGTTATAGAGCAGGAAATAGGCTGTCTTAGTGATGCACAGATGTAGTCTGTAGCTTAACACAGGGTCAAAATATATACTCATCAATTAATTCTGGATCATATTGTGAGCCCATCTCTGTAACATCATAAATAGTGAAAATTTAAATTCCAATTTGTGAAACAGAGTTCTGGTTTGTTTAAATGAAGGATTTTCACTTCAGTCAAGGGACACGTAAAACAACATACTATGTATTTGTCATTGGGAAATGAATTTAGTTAGAATAAAACAGATTTGCATGAATAATCTCTGTCATAAAGTGAATGCAGGAATTTACAATGGAAGTAAATTAATGCAAAATTGAAAGAAAAATAAAGTTTTATGTAAATAGAAATTTATGGCTGCAGGATATTTTGCCTATGCCCAGGGTAAAGAATAATCTAATAATCATCATTTTTTTTATCAATAGTGATCCAATTCATGTTATCTAAAACAGATGTCATCTACTGCACTGTAAATATCATTCTATTCATAAGGATGCATTTCATCTTGCATAGAAGTAGGTTATTGTTATTTTGGTGGAATATTATTATTTAAAAGAAATATTAGTTTTATTCCCAATTGTTTTTGTGAAAATCTGAAGCTAATATCAAAGTCTTCCAAACAGCTTCAGTTAGCACTCTGAGATGATAACATAATTAGTAATTTGTCATAGTCTGGTCTAAAATACTCCAATGATACAGTAATTTTACAGTAACACTTGTCCTAAACACTAAAGAAAGAAAGAAAGAAATAGACTTGTATTGATACCATGCCACAATTACTCTATCAAATCTCCACAGGTGTACGATGGTGAGCAAACCTACTAGCTCCATCATGGCCTAATATGGAAATTCAAAAACACAAGAATGAAGGAGGCTGCAGAAAGTGGTGGACATTAATTACTGACATCCACACCATTGAAGGGATCTACAGGAAGCATTGCCTCAAGAAGGCACCTAATATTTATTATTATTCTAAAAGTCTCATCTTGACTACTTCCTGTCTATGTTGTTAATTGATTTTAGAAAAAATGCTACCCTATGTCGCATTGATTTTTGCGCCATTTTACTCACTGTCCTCCTTCGCTCAAGCAACCCCAAGGATTTTTCCGATCGCTGAAAAATAAAAAAATAATGAATGTTTAAAAAATTGTGGGATCAGCTGATTGGTCCTCTCGCCTGTCAATCACCATAATGAAGGCAACGCCCCTTCCGCGGGGGCCAGGAGTATTAAGCCCCAGATGCCGGACGTGAGTCAGTCACTCTGGAAGATCGTGAGGGAGAGTCCACAACTGTGCTTCTAAGCTGTGAGTCAACTGAACTGTGAGTCTGCAATGTAATTGCAATAAATGATTTGTTAGCCCTCAATGAGAATGAAATGAGTTGTTTGGCCTGCCCTGTGCTTGAAACTGAAATGGAAATGGAAATGAAATGAAAATGAAATTAGTTGTTTGGCCTGCCCTGTGCTTGAAACTGAAATGGAAATGGAAATGAAATTAAAATGAAATGAGTTGTTTGGCCTGCCCTGTGCTTGAAACTGAAATGGAAATGGAAATGAAATGAAAATGTAATGAGTTGTTTGGCCTGCCCGTGCTTGAAACTGAAATGGAAATGGAAATGAAAATGAAATGAGTTGTTTGGCCTGCCCTGTGCTTGAAACTGCAATGGAAATGGTAATGGATATTAAATGAGTTGTTTGGCCTGCCCTGTGCTTCAAATGGAAATGAAATGAAATGAGTTGTTTGACCTGCCTGAAACCACTAATTTCGGCACACAAGGCCCCTATTAGTTGAGAAACCAGTCCCTTGTGCACAAAAAGCCCGGATTAATCCAGGAGGTGCATTTTGGCCCAAAAGGCCCGTGCTCGGCCAGGAAAAGTCCAGAAAAAGTGCCATTTACTGAGATTTCACTCAGATTATTATTTTTTAAGATTTCCTTTGGCCCATCAGGCCTGTACTAGCCCAGGAGGAGTTCCTTCGGCACATCAATAAGTATTCCCCCTGCAAGTATTAAACCTCACCCCAGTATTTTTCTCCCTCCCTTCATTGGCTCAGATCCAGGCCAGGATAGACTTTCCTCCTTCATTGCTGTGATCTGCAGAAAAAGATGAAAAATGTCTATAATTGATTCTCCACCCTCTCCCCCTTCTCTCTCCCAGAGTCTCTCACCTGTTTTGGGCAGAATTTCTGGCAGTTTCTGAGCAGCCAGCCCACCAGGTCTGTGTGACTGAGCTGCCAGCCCACCAGTCCTGAGTGACTGAGCTGCCAGCCCACAGGCCTGAGTGACTGAGCTGCCAGCCCACCAGGCCTGAGTGACTGAGCTGCCAGACCACCAGGCCTGAGTGACTGAGCTGCCAGCCCAAGAATCCATTCAGCCCACAATGTCCATACTAGTCCTCTGGAAACCAGTCCCTTTGGCACACAAGACCCATACAAGCGTTCCAGAAAGCCCGCCCCCCCCCCACTGGCCACCAATATTGGAATTGGTGGAGAGGTGGAATATTGCGTTGGGGGACCAGCCCTCCCGTGTGAACATGGGACCCAAAGGGTTCCACTTAGTCTAGTCATTAAAGACAAATATCACCCAAAAATGTTGTTGCCTGAGAATAGTTACCTCTAGGGTCAAGACGAGCTTCTTCCCATCAACTATGGGAACTCTGGACTCTAACCATAACCCTATATCAGCACCGAATTACCATGGGCTATGTATGACTGAGATAATATATACAATGCCATATGATAATAGACAATAGGTGCAGGAGTAGGCCATTCGGCCCTTCGAGCCAGCACCGCCATTCAATGTGATCATGGCTGATCATCCACAATCAGTACCCCATTCCTGCCTTCCCCACATATCCCCTGACTCCACTATCTTTAAGAGCTCTATCTAGCTCTCTCTTGAAAGTATCCTGAGAACTGGCCTCCACCACCAGGTAAGGTGAGGCAAAGAATTCCACAGACTCACAACTCTCTGTGTGAAAAAGTGTTTCCTCATCTCCGTTCTAAATGGCTTACCCCTTATTCTTAAACTTTGGCCCCTGATTCTGGATTCCCCCAACATCGGGTACATGTTTCCTGCCTCTAGCGTGTCCAAACCCTTAATAATCTTACACGTTTCAATAAGATCCCCTCTCATCCATCTAAATTCCAGAGTATACAAGCCCTGACGCTCCAGTCTTTCAGCATATGACAGTCCTGCCATCCCGGGAATTAACCTTATGAACCTCCGCTGCACTCCCTCAATAGCAAGAATGTCCTTTCACAAATTTGGAGACCAAAAGTGCACACAATACTCCAGGTATGGTCCCACTAGCGCCCTGTACAACAGCAGAAGGACCTCTTTGCTGCTATACCCAACTCCTCTTGTAATGAAGGCCAACATGCCATTCGCTTTCTTCACTGCCTGCTGTACCTGCATGCTTACTTTCAGCGACTGATGAAAAAGGACTCCCAGATCCCATTGTAACTCCCCTTTTCCCAACTTGACACCATTAAGATAATAATCTACCTTCCTGTTTTTGCTACCAAAGTGGATAACCTCACATTTATCCACATTAAACTGCATCTGCCATGCATCTGCCCACTCACTCAACCTGTCCAAGTCACCCTGCATTCTCATAACATCCTCCTCACAGCTCACACTGCCACCCAGCTTTGTGTCATCTGCAAATTTGTTAATGTTACTTTGAATCCCTTCATCCAAATCATTGATGTATATTGTAAATAGCTGCGGTCCCTGCACCGAGCCTTGAGGTACCCCACTAATCACTGCCTGCCATTCTGAAAGGGACCCGTTAATCCCTACTCTTTGTTTCCTGTCTGCCAACTAATTTTCTATCCAGGTCAGCACTCTACCCCCATGTGCCCTAATTTTGCCCACTAATCTCCTATGTGAGACCTTATCAAATGCTTTCTGATAAGTCCAGGTACACTACATCCACTGGCTCTCCCTTGTCCATTTTCCTACATCCCCAAAAAATTCCAGAAGATTAGTCAAGCATGATTTCCCCTTCATAAATCCATGCTGGCTTGGACCGACCCTGTTACTGCTATCCAAATGTGCCGCTATTTCATCTTTTATGATTGACTCCAGCATCTTCCCCACCATCGATGTCAGGCTAACTGGTCTATAATTCCCTTTTTTCTCTCCCGCCTTTCGTAAAAAGTGGGCTAACATTAGCTACCCTCCAATCCACAGGAACTCATCCTGAATCTGTAGAACATTGGAAAATGATCACTGATGCGTCCACGATTTCTAGAGCCATTCCTGGGATGCAGACCATCGGGCCCTAGGGATTTATCAACCTTCAGTCCCATCAGTCCACCCAACACCATTTCCTGCCTAATGTGGTTTTCCTTCAGTTCCTCCGTCACCCCAGATCCTCTGGCTACTAGTGCATCAGGAAGATTGTTTGTGTCCTCCTTAGTGAAGACAGATCCAAAGTGCCTGTTCAACTCATCTGCCATTTTCTTGTACCCCATAATAAATTCACCCTTTTCAGTCTTCAAGGGTCCAACTTTGGTCTTAACTATTTTTTCCCTCTTCGCATACCTAAATAAGCTTTTACTATCCTCCTTTATATTCTTGGCTAGCTTACCTTCGTACCTCATCTTTGCCTTTTTAGTTATCTTCTTTTGCTCTTTAAACGTTACCCAATCCTCTGGCTTCCCGCTCATCATTGCTATGTTGTACTTCTTCTCTTTTATTTTTATACTCCCCCTGACTTCCTTTGCCCCTTACTCCCCTTGGAATATTTCTTCCTCTTTGGAATGAACTGATCCTGCACCTTCTGTATTATTCCCAGAAATACCTGCGATTGTTGTTCCACTGTCATTCCTGTTAGGGTATCTTTCCAGTCAACTTTGACTAGCTCCCCCCTCATGGCTGCATAGTCCCCTTTGTTCAACTGTAATACTGACACCTCCGATTTACCCTTCTCCCTCTCAAATTGTAGAATTATTTGGTAATTTGTACATGTATGACTTATGTATGTTTAATGTATTCCTGAACAGATTAAAAATAAAATTGGTATGAACTTAAATATAGACTTATTTGGATGTAGAGAAGGCACCAGGTTTAAATTTGCAAAATGCAATTTGGTGGATAAAACAATGTAAAAGTGTATAGCTTTGTACGATATTTTATTTATATTTGCCAATGTTCGAGGTTTAGAACAATCTCACAATCATCAATTACTATGAGTAGCTTTGAGTAGTCCCAGTAGCTTCATGCACATAGTTAACCTTTATTTATGGAACATAAAACAGTACAGCACAGGAACAGCCCCTTAGGTCCACAATGTCACATAATGCCAAGACCAATTCTAATCCACCATCATATCATCCATATCCCTCCTTTCCCTGCATACCCATGTGCTTATCTAAAAGTCTCTTAAATGCCATGATGATATCGGCCTCCGCCACCACAATCGACAACACCAGGTACACACCAGACTCAGTGTAAAATATTTATCCTGAGCATCTCCTTTAAACCTTGCTTCTCTCAACTTAAATCTATGTGCTACATCAAGTATTTGATATTTCCATCCTGGGAAAAATGGTTTTGACAGTGTCCTTTCTATGCCTCTCATAATTTTATCTACTTCTATCTGGTCTCCATTCAACTTTCGGCATTCCAGAGGAAAATAATCCAAGTCTGTCCAATTTCTCCATGTAGCTAATATCCCCCTAATCCAGGCATCATCCTGATAAATCTACTCTGCATCATTTTAATAGCCTCCTGCATTGGGGAGATTAGCAATACTCCAATTGTAGCTTAACCAAAGTCCTACAAAGCTGTATCATGATTTCCTGACTCTTATACCGACTGCCCCAACCAATGAAAGCAAGCATGCCATATGCCTTCTTTACCCCTCTTTCTACTTGTGTTGTTACTGTCAAGGCATTATGGGCTTGGACCTAAGATCCCTCTGTACATCATTGCTGTTAAGGAACTTGCTATTAATCATATATTTCATCTTATATTGACCTCCCGATGTGTCGCACTGCACACTTGCTTGGATTAAATTCCATCTGCCATTTCTCTGCCCATTTCTGTAGATTACAACATATATGTACATTCATATCAAAATATGCACATTATTTAAAGTCTTGCCTATTCGATACAACACTTTCAAGCATTTTTTTGATTCTATAATCATGTTTTAATTTGTTTTATTGTATATCTATATCTATATATGTTCATACGGTAATTTGCATATCACTGTACCTTATTTGGTACACGTGACAATAACAGACCTTTGAAACCTTTGAGATATAAACATATCTGTCTCTCCAGAGATGCTCCCTGTCCCACTGAGTTACTGCAGAATTTCTTTCCTAAACATAGCTATATTTAATTGTAGGTACACAAAATTGCTGGAGAAACTCAGCGGGTGCAGCAGCATCTATGGAGCGAAGGAAATAGGCGACATTTCGGGCCGAAACCCTTCTTCAGACTGATGGAGGGTGGGGGGGGGGGGAAGAAGGAAGGAAAACGGGAGGAGGAGGAGGAGCCCGAGGGCGGGCGGATGGGAGGGTGGGAGGAGACAGCTAGAGGGTTAAGGAAGGGGAGGAGACAGCAAGGGCTAGCAAAATTGGGAGAATTCAATGTTAATGCCATCCGGACGCAAGGTCCCCAGACAGAATATGAGGTGCTGTTCCTCCAATTTCCGCTGTTGCTCACTCTGGCAATGGAGGAGACCCAGGACAGAGAGGTCGGATTGGGAATGGGAGGGGGAGTTGGGGAGGTTGGGAATGGGAGGGGGAGGGGGAGATATATTTAATTGTATATGGGTATGCAATAAATAAACAATTGTCGGTCACAATGTAGTTGCAAACATCTGCCATTGATGTTGCCATGATATTGATGTCTCATGTTCTTAGTTTCCATCTTCACTTCTTTTGAATATTTTTATAGCAGTTCCATAATTTTCAACATGCATCCTGAATCTCTTTAACTATGATTCATTTGAAACTGCCCTCACTGTCTCACACAAATGCGTATATATGCATTGCTTGCATATACCTTGCTCTACTTTGTTCGCTTTGGCCACCATTACCACAATTATTATTTTCAGTGGTATTGGTTGCATTCTTTATTTTTAAAGTTGGAAAGTTACTTCTCATGTTTTATCATGTGCAGACTTTGCCTCCTCGCCCTGGTACCTCATTTCATCAGTCCCAACTTATCTCAACTGATCTTCAATTTTCTTCAGTGAGGCTATGAAGCCAAATACAACATTTGCATCCTTGCAAATCAATGACCCAGAATTACTTTTATTAATATTGCCCTGAGTCTCTCTGCACTTTTTTTCTACTATTGGCCTCCTCACAGTTTTCAGGCACTTTGCATTTCATCATAGGCAGATTTAAGATGGGCAGATAATATGGTTATTGTGAATTTTTGCAGCTATAGAGGAACTGGAAACGTGCACTGGAAGGCAGAAAATCTTGGACAAGGACAGATGATCTCAAACACATGGAATGGAGCTGAAGGGTCAGATAATATAGCGTGAGAATGTAATAATGTGCTAATACATGAACGGGATAGAATTGGATGGAATGCAGTCACTGAAGGGGAAATTAACATAACAGGCAGGGTGAAAAAAAATGCAATAAAGCAGCAGCCACAGGTTCAAACCAAACAGGATTCATGCTCAACAAAAAATCTTGAAGTTCTTGATATTCTAGCAATGAGTAAGTGGTGTTAAACAAATGTTCTGAGAATATAAGATCATTTTAAAAAAGTGATGGAGAGAGAATGGTGTAAACTGGATTGCGAGGGACAGCGTCACCTGTTGAAAGCACTTGAGGATATGATGGGAATATTCAGTAAGGAACGTACAAAATGCAATGATAGATGGAAAGAATATCTTCAAATCCTACGAACTGCATTTTAACCTAAAATGAATCCTCCATTCAAAAATCCAATCTATATCTATTACAGTGTCGGTTACATCCGGTTTCATATTTATAAAGAAAAAGAATCCAGAACCCATAAAGGGATAAACCAAGAAAAATACACTTGTAGAAAGTGTTTTCAAGAAATTACAAAATAAAACAAAAGATGTTTGAGAATAACTATATCCTCTCACTTCCTCCAATTAATGTCAGGCTTTGGATCCACTAATTGATAGAACACATTTCCAATCAATCCAATAAATCCATTGACATGATTAATTCATCGGTTTAAAATGTTTTCAGCGACGATCATTGTAAAGGGGAACAAAATGTCGCCCACCTTAATGATGAATAATAACAGATAATTTCTTGTACTGCTTTTGGCATTCTCATTATGCAACCATAATGGCACAAGACACTGGGAGTGTGCGTTTTCACGATAGGGGTTTATCAATGTTATGTTCAGTGCCTGGTTGCAGCGTAAGTGAGAACTCTCAACTTTTCCCAATGGGTTGTGGTAACCAAGTGAGTGTTCATTCCTGCTTACAATGGCTAAGTAAGGTGAGGGTGCAGCCTTTAAATGACAAAATGTCTTTCAAAAGTGTGTTACTAAGATGATTTAATATTTTCTTCCTATTGTACACACACCCACGTGGACACCAGATTAGTGAAACATATACAAGTGTTAGAATATTTGAATTATGTATTACTTTATCCAACGCCTTTGGCAATTAAACAGCAAGATCATCGTATTATGGTTTAACCCTCTTATCGCTTCGTCCTTGCGGTTTTAAGGATTTGAATAATAATAGTCATAGATTTTTTTTGTAAAACAATTTGTAAAACAATTTTACAATCAATGGAGCAAATAATTAGCAGTTGTGAATTGAAAATCGCCCAGCCCAAATACACATGCGTTGCTAATTCGTAAAATGAGTACTTTATAAGAATCTAAAATTGTTAAGCGAATTGCGATAACCTATTTCTACTGGAATTGCCGATACCACATCCGTGTGTAGGTGCAGATATTAGTATTCATGTTGCATTCAAGACAGTTAATCAAACGCACACAGAGATTAAAGACAATTTAACGGAAACAATGTAGATGATATATCTGCAGCACGCTGTCGTGCGAAACTCAGCTGCCGCACGCGGGAGCGCAGACTTGTAAAAGTTATTTCAGCGAATGGCTATTGCATCTCCCAACTCCTCGGTTGAGTGAGTTTCCACAAATCGGTCACCAATTACCCGCCCCCGCATTTGCATTAGGTTGAGCACAGATCTGCAGTCACTGGCACAGATATAGCTGCAGTCGCAACATAACATCAGGCATCAAAAATAAAACCCGGACATATAGCAGTGATCCCAAAACTAACAAAAAAAGTTGTAGAACCCCTCCCCCTTGGCGAAAAGCAAAGAGAAAGGAAATGCTTCTGTACGGTGAGAGAGAGATCTGCTGGGAAAACTCAGAGGCGACATGGGATCTGTTTCATCTGTGAACGCCGAGAAACATCACGGCGAAATATTCGCCCGGATCCAGACTCACTCTAGATCATGAAGGGGCTTGTGGTGCGTTGTGCGAATCACTTAACTATCCGGTAAGTGGCTCTTGATTCGAACAGGATGCAAATGTAAACCTTGACAGCATTTCTACCGTGATCTGTGTGCAAATGACTGCTGTGTGAATGCTTGCGATTTGAGCGAACTGTTGTTGCTGTCACAACTATCAGAAAGACACAAGGAACAACAAATGCTGGAATCTTGACCCGCTGAGTTACTCCAGCACTATGAGAGAGACGCAATAAAATAGGGGGTCAATCGTGATGACCATTTTATCTCTGGTGTAATGTGCATCTGAAACTTGTGGAACCAGAGGTGACAAACAGTGAACTGAGCATTTATTTAAACGTGAACAAACACTGAAAGAAATGTGGATTGTCTTGAATAACAACGTTTTTATATGTTGCAATGACCCTTCCTTGAAGGTGTGCAGTCGATGTGAAAGTAAAGAAAACTCCAATATCTCGCCCTCCCCCGGAGAACCAACTCTGAAAGTTTTGACTGCGAAACACCTTTCAGGAAACATGGTCCTGAGCTCTGCATTTATCACAGGTAAAGTGCTGGGATGAATGCTTGTGTCCAGGGCAAATTGCTTTTTTCGGGGTCCATAAAATGTTAGACGAGAGAGGATTATTCGTATTTAGTCGCTGTTATGAAGTGGCAAAGTTAATTAGTGACATTGCAAACTTGAGATAAAACTGAACACCGAAAGCGTGGTAATCAGATTCGCTTCTTTACCTCCTTCCTGACAATTCCGAATGACAAACAGCAGAAAATGTTAATGACTTAAACCCAAATACACAAAACAAAATTGTCGAATGATAGTGTGTCCTTTTGCACCAGTCTCTTGATGCTCTGCAAAATGCTTTAAAAGTATGCGTGCGCTCAGAATGAAGGCACATAACTGAATGCGTATGTAAAATAAAATAATTTTAATTCCTCTAATATTCATGCATGGTACTGCGTTCGAATTTATTAGGAACGGACAGCAGTGTTTATCAGTCAATCTCCTGGTACTTTAGATAGACACAAAGAGCTGTAGTAACTCAACGGGTCAGGCAGCATCTCTGGAGAGAAAGAGTAGGTGACATTTCGGGTTGAGACCCTTCTTTTCTCCAGAGATACTATCTGACCCGCTGAGTTACTCCAGCTTTTTGTGTCTATTTCGGTTTAAACCAGCATCTGCAGTTTGTAATGTCTGCATGTTAATGCTCCTATTAATCTCTTACAATATTAAGTTTAATTAATTGCACTGATTTGTAAAGTAAACTAACCTCATCCTCACATTTCTGAATAGATCTGGACCGGCAAGATTATTTTTAAGTTGTTTAAGGCGCCCGGGTGCAGCGGTGAGGACGGGCAGGAGCTGGAGCCCGGACTCCGGGCTCGCGCTCAAGGTGCACCGGCTCGCGCCTCTGGGCGCATCCCATCACTTCCAACTTTGTATCATCGAATAGTGCAAAGTTCCCACGTTTTCCTCTGCCTGGTTTTAATGTTTTAAAAGCACTGCCTCACCAAAACGTTATGTTCCACCTGCTTTGGGCCACTGTCATTCGCATTGTATTTAAAAACCTGTATCGGTTTTGTAAACCAGGATATCGTTCGCGGTAAACGTCCCTGACTGGCTAACATGGTTCATTGCATTTTTTTTAATGGAACCACTGTGAAAACTTGGCTCCGGGTTTCCAAATATTTACTGTGGGAAATGCAAACCCGGCCTTGGATATCATTCCTCCAAACTTCCCCCAACAAATAAAAACAACCGAGATAAAGTGTGTTATGCATTTTCTTGCGCCACTTATTTCCTTCCCTGTCACGATGGACGATAGTGTCAGTGCTGATTGAGGTGGGAGCGGGCCGATTTCAGCTCCAATCTGTTCCCAAACCTTTCTCAGCCGCAGCGAAACACCAGCTGGGATCCTGAAGCAAACGGTAGGTGAGCTGATCCCCGCCCCGCCTCATGTTTCCTTCTCTCCGCCAGAGGACCAATTGGTTGCAGCCCGCCTGCTCTGGCGAAAACATTTGATTGACATTTCACCTGTCAGCCAGGCCCGGGGATTCGGACATTTCTGCACAGGAGTTTTCTGCAGAGGAGTTTATTTTTAAACATATCGGCTGAATATATTTTCGGCACAACGGCACGCCTGTCAGTTTGAAGTTTATTTTAGTTTCATTTAAACAACTCTGACAGACGTGTCAGAGCGTACATGGATACATTGCAACTTTGGCACCGTGCTCTTTGCTGTCCCGCGACATGATGCCGCTGCAATGTACGGTGGATTATCTCTAATTGCTAAACAATGGACCGCTCAAATAGTCTGCAGTCACCATGTACAACATACTGCCTCTTGGAGTTTGCCGAGCGAGATCAATGTAAAATAAAGGAGACCCTATATTTCTTAAAAATACAAAAATAACAAATTATGAATTGAGTACATTTTGCAAAATCTACAAGGACGCGGTGGTGACTTTGTAATATCTTACATTTGCATTTACTACCCATTAAAATACTTGCATCAAATGGAATACTTTCACAAATAACTTTGGACCATTTTCAGTTTCCTGTGCTCCTGCTTAATTTACTAATCCTATTGCATTTAATGCAGAAACAGCATTGAAGTATCCCCCCCCCCCTCAATAAATGCGGAAAATATAAATAGAAACAGTGAATAAACGTGTAAGGCAATGTTTTGATTATGAATATCAAAGAGATCGCCACAAATCCGAATCCAGTGCTGTTGTACAACCATCTTCATCACCTATTTTTTGAGAAGGAAAAAAAAACTTCAGATGCAGGAGATGAGAAATATAGCAGGGAATTCTCAGCCTTCTGGGTGGTGACTTTTTCCACCAGAACTTCGCTGTTCAAAGGTCATTGACCTGAACCTTAGCCCCGTTTCTCCCTCTGCATTTGCTGCCCAACCTGCTGAGAATTTCAATCATTTTTTTTGTTTTTATTTCAATATATGTAGAATTGCTTTAATGCTCGCGTTTGCCCAGCTCATATTTTTTGTAGTTTTTGTCAAGCCTCCAATAAGGACACAGTTAGACCCGTCTTATGGGGTTAGTTGCTATCTTTAAAACGGGTTGGCTCAGTATTGTCAGAAGTGAAGCAATCGTACATATTTGTTAAATTCGTACAATTTTGTTTACAGTGTTTGATTCGGGTCGGATGCATGCACTGGTAACCATAAACTGTTGCTGCAGAAAATATAAATTAAACCATTTATCACATTCAGGATAAGTTTTATCAGGGCTAAAATGCAAGTACTGTACATTATACCAAATAAATGGCTGTTCATCAAACAGGGTAATATTTATATATAACAATTCATCTGTTTTCATGTAATGCATTATATTCAATAAACCATGCCTTTACAAGTGCGTATTTGTTCATTTGACAGGATATTCTCTGATATATGGATAATTTATTGAACTCTCATTAACTTGTTGGATTGACGAATTCCGTGGATAATCTAAGCACTTTTTTTCGCTCACGAACCGATATAACCATGAATGGAAGACCATGCAATATTAACCACCGGGGAACGGGTACGCCCCAGGGGCCAGCCTTAATCAATGGACAACAGATCCCGCCCATCAGGATTCAGACAGAAACACCATGCCCGTCTTCAAACAGTGCAACACCGAGTCCCGCGGCCGCAATGCTCGCAAACAACATGCACAGGATGCTGTCAATGAATGGTTGCCAGCACCCTACCGATACACCTCAAAACACCAGCATGCCCGAAAATGCCATCCATTTACCCGCTCTAAGTCCGAGAAGGCAAGTGGTATCAAAACACACCTTTCAAGTACCCCAACTACCGGGTCATTCTGCAGCCCTTTCCTCACAACCAAAATCCATGGAATTTGGAGGCATCTTTTCGAACAGCTGTGCAAAAGGTAAGGCTTTTAAAACTGAAATGGATGTTTTCTCTTGAGAGTGTCTATGTGTGAATTAATCTGAAGTGATTAATTAAGTTATACATTCTCCAAAGCTACATCAGAACATTTAAAGCTGGATATTTGTTGTTGCCTACATAGAATATATTACTTTGATTGCTCGAAAAACAGCATATTGGAATAAATGGTTGAATGATTAATAATGAGCTGACCTGTCCTGATCCACTGCCTTAAGCATGTCTTTGCTTGTTGGTGATGATGTCAGCACACTGCCAGCAAGTTAAACTATGCTTGGTTAAATAGTAAGTGACCCTTTCTAATGTTACTGCTAGCTTTTTTTTAACCTTATGCTTGGTAACTGTTGCATAGGACTCCTGCAGCACATGAATCAATAACCAGCTTTTCATGGCGTATCTTATTATAAAGCATACTGATTTATTATTCTCAAGTATTGAACGGCAAAATATCAACAGATGAGTCACCGGATTATAAAGCAATAATTAATTACTTAGGACAAATCATCACACGTCTCCAAAGTGTGTTGTGCTGCTGTTATCTGCTATAACAGTAGTCACCAGCAGAAATAGAGTGTATATTAGAAAATAACACATGGAGTAATTTCAAGGAAATAAATAACCCTCTATAGTTGGAGCTATAAAGTGTTACCTGCAATTAGGATATCGCCCTGAATATGTTGGCTCCCTTGGTTAATTGACATTTTATAACTGGGCTTCTGACCACTCACAAAGTTTGATCAGAGATCTCAAACTAAACATTTTGTGCAATGATCATCTATTTGTATTTCATAGTACATTTCGTAAACAAAATAACACAATGATAATGTACATTTATACTATATGCTTTTGAAACCAGATGGTGCAATGTGATTATATAACTCTAGTTTGTAAAAGGTTGTTATTATTATTCGACAAGGCTATTATGCTTTGCACTTAAGTTATCATGCTATCATCGCCTTCAAAAAATAATGCATCGAATTGTTGCAAACAGTCCCTCATCTCTGGTCTTCCAACCGAGTCTCTGAAGAGAGCCAGATATCACGTCAGTTCAATTTAATCCATATTTCCCAGAAGTTGTAAATATCATTTTAACTTACGTAATTTGTTGTTTTATTACTTTGGATTTGGACCCATTGGAAATAAACTAATAATCCAAGGGTCATACCTCTTTTGATGTTTCACAATAGTCAGTACCAGTATAATATATCCCTAGTTTATTCTTTGAATCTGAGTACGTTTAATAGATTAAAAACACCAGTGCCTTTTTTTAAGTAGGACTGCAAGAACAAGGCCAAAATGCCTAAGATCAGTGGTGGGAAAGTTACTGGAAGGGGTTCTTCAGAGGGGATTGTTTTTCAGATTTGAAGCTTGTGACCATTGCTGTGCCACATAAATCAGTGCCGTATTCACTGTTGTTTGTCATCTATCTTAATGATGTGGACAAGAATAGGGTTGGCATGGTTAGTAAGTTTGCAAATAGCACCAAAATTGGTGATGTAGGGTCAGTGAAGAAGGATTACAACAGGATCTAGATCAAATGGGAAAGAGGGCCAAGGATTTCCAGAGGAAATTTAACTTGGGCAACTGCAAAGTGTTGAATTTTGATTAGTTAAACCAATGCAGGACATGCAGAGTAAATGGCAGGGCCTGGAAAGTGTTGTTGGACAGAGATATCTAGCGGTATAATTATGTAGCTCCCTGAAAAACCTGACACGGTTGACAGGTTGGTGAAGAAGGCAGTTTCGAGGCTTCATGAATCAGGCATGAAGTCCCAAAGTCTGAAGAAGGGTTTCGGCCCGAAACGTCGCCTATTTCCTTCGCTCCATAGATGCTGCTGCACCCGCTGAGTTCCTCCAGCAATTTTGTGTACCTTCGATATTCCAGCATCTGCAGTTCCCTTTTGAACATGAAGTAAAAACAGTTGGGACATCATGTTACAAATGTAATATTTCTAAAATAAACAAAACATTGTTGAGCCACATTTGGAGTATTGTGTGCAGTTCTGTTCACCTAGCTGTAGGAAGGGTGTCATTAAGCTGGAAACATTCACAACTGAGTCAGGGTTGAAATTTAAAGGAGTGACTGGATACGTTAGGGCTTTTTTACCTGGAGCGCAGGAAGCTGAAGGGTGCCTTGGTTACAGTATTTATTTTCTCAGGATAGGCATCTAAAGCTATAGAGGATAGGTTTAAGTTGAGAGAGGAAACATTTAAAGCAGACCTGAGGGTAAACCTTTTTACGCTGAGGATGGTGAGTTTGTGGGAAAAGCTCCTTGAGACAGATATAATTGCAATATTTAAAAAACATTTGGGGATGTACACGGATAGAAAAGGTTTAAGGGATATGGGCCAAAAGGAGGCAAATAGGGCTAGCTCAGGGGGCAACTTGGTTGACATGGACACACTGGACTGAAAGGCCTGTTTCCATGCTGTATAGCACTATGACTCTAATCCATTATGCCATTGAGTCCATACAGAATTTTTGATTCTGGAACAAATTGCAACTCACTTAATTTGAGCCAGATAAATGTCCACTGAAAATTTGCAGATTGTTTTTTAACGAAGTGCTTAATGTTGTCAATGCTTCATGCTCTCCCAAAATGATTAAGTATGAGCAGTTTGAAAATAGATATTCCATAATTAATGTTTCCAAAACATTCATGATTTTAGTGGACAATGTGCTGGACCATCATAACAATAAGTATTATGACATTGCCGTCCAACAACACATTTAATTTGTCCCAAATGAAAGATTCTTGCCTTTCTTCCATGTTGCTCCAGAAGATTGTATGACTTCAGAGATTTCAGATCATTGCAACACTAAAGCATCTAATGATTATTACCACTATTTTCTCCCATATATAATTTTTGTGCAGGTTGTAACTCTGGTTGTGAAATGTAACCTAGTTTACCGACTCTGGGCTGTATCATTTTGGCCCAGGCTCACTGTTTGGACTCGCTGCCGGTGAGGCCTGATCATCAGCAGTTTTCGTATGAATATAGAGGACTGAACTATCTGACTCCCTGCACCCAAGAAGTAAAACGGGTTCTGAGTGGCAATCTGGCCACCCTAACCCTCGAGGCTCTGCCTTTTAAATCCTATGGTGATCTTCAACAGCTCAAAGCACAGAATAATTCTAACACAATTAACAAATAAAATATGGGAATATATTTAAAATCTGTACCTATCTGTACCTGTATCTGTGCATTTTCTACAGAAACAGTAACTTTCTCCATATGGATGGTGTGGTCATTTGTATACCAGCCAGAACTCCACATGAAAGTTTAACCTTAACAAATCTCTACCATATGTATTGCACTGTGACTGGGTTTGCTGGAGGGTTCTGCAGTGGAGGGGGAGGTCAAATGCACCAGCATTGGATGTACAGCTCATTTCAGACTGAAGCATTTGGCTGTGTTTTCCACCAACTGTTCCTTGTGGGACCATTAACCATCTGGTAGCTTGATTTAGCCCTATCTGGTTTGACAACGATACATCAAATTAAAGGAACAGTTTTCCTAATGTTAAGTAGATCCCAAGTAATATAGTTGACTAAGCCATTTTTTCATTCTGAAGATGCTGAGATTTTAGCCTTTTCAAACTTAGCATTTGGCAGAGAAATTAAGCTTGGCTTGCTCCAATGTTGTTCGCAGTCAGACATCACTTCAAAGTATCTGTACACCAGTTTGCAAAAAAAAGCTCACTGAATAAATGTCAATTGAATATATTGAAGGGATTTTCTTTCAAAGGTCTACAATTAAGATATCAGTTTAAAGAGCTTTGAAATGCCAATGAAAAATTCTCGTGAATTAAGCTTCCATTTCACAGGAAGTCCATTAAAAAATAACACTTTCTCGTCAATGGACATTTCCTGACATCAATGGTAGCATATTTGAAGACTGTGCTGATGTATGTAGAGAACCATATAATAGGAAAGATAGTCAAAGATCATCCTTTATTATTTGAATTGCTTTGCATAGGCTAGCTGGTTATTAATTTCGCTCATTAAAATAAAACCAAACCTATTTCTAATTGTAGATGCCCAAATGAGGATAACTGTCAATGTAGTGTTAAAATAAAAAATAGCAATGTTATACATTGGATTACTCTAGAAAAATAGTATTTCACTGTACCCTAGCACCCATGATAATAAAGAAACTGTTGAACCATTGAATAAATAAGTGGGAACACATTTTGTTGCATGTATATTTATTAGTATTATACTCTAACTCTGCATACTCAAGTTGTCAAACAATCTTAATATATATTTATCACTATGAAGAGGCATAGCACATATATTGGTTACAAGCCATAATTGAAACTATTGTGCTGAAATCTTAACACAGGAAATTCTGCCAACAAATTCCAGCTGAATGAGGCACATTCAGTGACTGACGCACAAAAGTGTCTGCAAGATAGCAGAAAGATGCTATAAGATCCCTTGCATTTTGTGAACTGCAATCTAGCAGTGTGTTTCAGACAATGTGTTTCAGATCGGAGGGGGGGGGAGGATTGGAAATTATTACTCTGCCAAACTGCAATGGAGATTTTAGTCTCCCCTTTAAATGCGGAATGCAACAGTACAGTAGTTAAAAGTTGCAGTAATTAACTTTATGCCAATTCCTTTATTGACACCGTTTTACCTGGGGCTTTGTATTGGGCATTCCAAAAGCACAGCTGAATGGAGAATTATTTTTATTGACCTATTCAAAAGAATAGAAGAAATAAAAAGAAGCTACATAAAATTCATTTGAGATTCTTAAAATGGTTCTGAACAGGAGTTATATTTATCACGTAAGGGCACATATTTGTGAGAGTCTTGCCATAAAAATCAGATTAGCAATCTGATTACAGAAATCAATGCTACAGAAATCTGATTAACAGTTACCTCTTGAGTAATTCTGCTTCCAAGTTGATGCAAGTCCAAAAACTACTTTCAGTACCCGTACTAACTTAAGTAGCAACATAAATGCCTGTTATATTTCAATATTATTCCTAAAAGATTATTCAAAGACAATTACAGTTTCAATAATATAAAAATAATTAAAACCGGAAATGCACCATCAAAACTTAACTTGTCAGACCATTTGTCAACTTTACTCTTTGAGTTTTACCTTTTTTTCCCTCATTTCTAATACTTGTTATTGAAGGGAATTCCTGTGATATTTTCAAAAGGTTGTTTGTATCGTAACAGCCTCAGATTTTAACTTTTTTAATTTTACAGTTCAAATTTTAACAGCATATTGTGGATAAATAACAATGGAACAGTTGAATTGGTTCAGTGATAATTTGAAACAAAAAGTAGCGACCCCCATCTAGACTGGGCTAAAGGATTCTGTTACCTCACCATGTAACGTGGGCTAAAGGATTACTAAATTTTTAAACAATTGTTTCATGAGCAAAGCAATCACTATTTTCTCAGAAGATAGACACAAAAAGTTATAACTGGAGAAAATGAATAGGTAACGTTTCCTTTCTTCTGACCCAATTCATAATTCTACTATTTTCTCAGGATTGCTTAGTTATTAATTGTCATCAATGTCCTAAAAAATCTCCTCAACCATCCCATAAAGTTCCTTCTCTACAATCCATCTAATCGTCTCAGGTAAGCATGATATTTTATGTTAGGTCTAAGGGATATTTCCAACATTATGTGTGTATTGTATTTCTATTTCTGAGACTGCTGCTTAACTCTGTTTTCTGTGACCTTGTGATCAGAATCAACTTCCATACTTCTGCTAATGGCTTCATCTCCCCGTCATCTGAACTATGTCCATGAACATCAAATTACATTTCTTGTCAATGACTGGATAATAAATTAGACAGTTTTTCCACACCAAATAACAAGGGGATGTCCAAGTTTTCATCCCGTCACAAGTTTCATCTCCCTCATTAATGTCTATCTAAGACAAACTAAATCATGTATATCCTACCATCTCTATCTTCCGCTCCCCTTTCTTCCACAAAGCTTTTATTCCTCATCTAAAAATCCACACCTGCCTGCCTTCTCATTTTGTACCGTTCTGAACTCCCACGTCTTCCCCGTCTCTTCCTGGCCTCTGAGATGACTTCCTGTACAGTCTTTCTTCTCTCTCTCCTTTTTTTTTTAATGAACAACTCTTAATTCTCCTAATTCTGTTTTTTGCAATTCTCTTCATAAATCCTCCAACCTCATTACCTTATTCTCCATATTTTAAAATATCATCATCTCAAAAAGCTTGTATTTCATTTTAATTAGGATTTTGGCTAGTACATTTAACTGTCACATAGCTGTTCTTCTCATTAGATTTTTCTATGAAGTATCCAAGCATATTTTTCCATGAATACATTAGTTTTATGTATCTTTATTGATTTGTACAAGATACGAAAGTTGTATCTTGTACAAATGTCTACCATGCACTGTAGATGGAAGCTCCGGAACAGCTAATATCGCGGAGTTATGGTGACAACATTATAGTTCAACTGTGTCCAAGGTGATTTGTATAGGGTGGACAATATTGAGAGTAATGACTCAATGGTGATTATGTCACATGAGGTGTATCATGCCATGAACAAGCTGTCCAACAACAAAGCAAGTGGCTTGGATCATATTTCTGCTGAACATCTTAAGTATGCGCGTATAAGGATAGCTCCTCTTCTTGCTATTTGTTTTACTAGCTTTATGATTCATGGCTTGTTACCAGACTCAATGTTGTCTATTCTGTTAGTGCCGGTCATTAAGGTCAAAGCTGGTAAAGTAGGCAGCCTAAATAATTACAGGCCCATAGCTTTAGCCAGCATATTGTCAAAACATAGAAACATAGAAACATAGAAAATAGGTGCAGGAGTAGGCCATTCGGCCCTTCGAGCCTGCACCGCCATTCAATATGATCATGGCTGATCATCCAACTCAGTATCCTGTACCTGCCTTCTCTCCATACCCCCTGATCCCTTTTGCCACAAGGGCCACATCTAACTCCCTCTTGAATATAGCCAATGAACTGGCCTCAACTACCTTCTGTGGCAGAGAGTTCCAGAGACTCACCACTCTCTGCCACAGAAGTCTTAGAAAGAATTCTGCTGGATAGAGTAAATGAGTTTGTTAACTCCACAGATAACCAGTTTGGTTTTAAAGCTAAACATGGCACTGACTTGTGCATATATGCCCTAAAGGAGATTGTAAACAAATATAAAGGCAAAAACTCTTCAATTCTTATGTGCTTTATTGATGCTTCCAAGGCCTTTGATCGTGTTAATCACAGAAAGCTGTTTGTTAAAATGAGTCAAAGAGGGGTGCCTAAATACATTGTGAGAATTCTGGCTTACTGGTATGCCCACCCGACTATGCAAATAAAATGGGGCAATAGGGTCTCAGCCCCATTTGGGGTTAGCAATGGTGTTAGACAAGGGGGGATTTTGTCCCCAGTCCTTTTTAATCTTTATATTGATGATCTGTCCAAACAATTGAAAGCCTGTAATACTGGGTGCATGATTGCTAATATTTTAGTGAACCATATAACGTATGCAGATGATCTTGTGGTCTTTAGTCCATCTAGCGCTGGTCTCCAGCAGCTCCTTACTATATATTCTGTGTATGGTGTGGAACATGATATTAAATATAATGCTTGTAAGAGTGCTGTTATGATCTGTAGAACCAAAGAGGATAAATGTCTAAAATTTCCTGATTTTAAATTGTCTGACAATAATCTTAGTGTCTGTAATAAGATAAAATATCTTTGGCATTTTATTACAGAACAAATGACAGATGATGAGGATATTTATAGGCAACGACTTATGTTGTATGTACAGGCAAATATTCTCTTGTGTAAGTTTGGTGCGTGTATAGATGTGGTAGATGTTGCTGTTTAGAGCATATTGCACACCACTCTATACTGCGCACCTGTGGTCGAACTATAGAAAGACAAGTTAAGGGCCTGTCCCACTTGGCTGTCATTTACGCGACAGGCCAGTAGTGACTGTCGCACGCGTCATCATGCGTCCGCACCGCCGTCTGGAGCGGGTGACCTCATTTGAATACCCAGTTTATGATATTTACCCAGTTTATGATATTTATGGTGATTATCTAAAATGTTCCAGTTTCTTGAGTGGTGCTAGCAATTGGAAAAACTGCAGATGTAATGCCCCTATTCAAAAAAAGAGGTGAATGAAAAGTAGCAATCTGCAGACCAAATTAATCTGAGGGAAGGAACTGCAGATGCTGGTTTAAATTGAAGATAGACACAAAATGCAGGAGTAACTCAGCAGGACCTGCAGCATCTCTGGAGAGAAGGAATGGATGATGTTTCAGTCTGAAGAAGGGGCTCGACCCGTAACGATACCGCGCGCAACTCCACACTCCTCCACGCCACTCCATGTGCCCGTCCCCCGCTACCCACACGCTACCAGGTCGCGTAAATGGCGCGCAAATGACGGCCAAGTGGGACAGGCCCTTAAAGGTGTCCTACAATGATGCCATGAGAACACTGCTAAGGAAAACTAGGTGGTGTAGTGCTAGTAACATATTTGTGGCTGCAGGAGTCAGTACTTTAGAAGCTATCCTATGAAATCATACGTATAAATTCATTTGCAGGATAAATGACTCTAAAAATATAATTATTGTGGCCTTGTCAAACATAAGGTTTAGCAAAACACGCTACGGAGCCCAATTGTGGAGACACTGGTATCATTGTCTCGTTGTAGGACATTGATCATTCTTTTTTATTCTGGAATCTAATTCATGTATTGTTTTGTTTTTTTAATATATAATTGATGCTGCTTTTATAAGTGATATACTAAGATTGTATATGTATTTTATGATGTTTTTATATGCAATGTATTTTTATGTAATGTTGTCCCTTGTCTGGACCTTGAGTCCGAAATAAAGTTTATTATTATTATATTATTATTATTATAAAGTATTATTATTAGTGTAATTTCAGTTCTGCCTCTATTATAAACAATAGTTAATTCTGGAGAAATGGAGTCTGAAGAAGGTTCTTGATCCAAAACGTCGCCTCCTTTTCTCCAAAGATGCTGCCTGACCGCTTAGTTACTCCAGCATTTTGTGTCTATCTTCCTCTAGTTATTTGCTGGTCTCCATGTGGTCACAGAAAGGTCTTACATGTTCTTGCTCATTCATACCCCAGTATTCACTTAAGAGAAGAATATTACTAAGTCAATAAATTACAACCCAAAACTTCCATCACCATGTTTCTTACATTTGGCGTTCTAATGGCAGAAAATGATACTTTATGCAAATATTGAATGAAGGGGTTTAATACTTAATTATGAATATACCTCTGACATAATATTTGTACACTTTTTATTGAATTTTGGTTACAAATTATTTCAATTTAGAAACAATGTTTAAAAAATATATCAACAGATATTAAAAATATATAAATAAAACATATTTGCATTGATTTGTATTAAGAAAATATAGTGTAATTCAATACCATTATTCCATCACAGTGCTGATAGACAAGTCGCAGCAGCTGCAAGATATTTTTTCTTGTTAACTATTTACTACTTTTGCCTGCATCACTTTGTGTAAAAGTGGACTGAATCACTGCTAATACTGAACTAGTCCTTTTACACAAACACAAAAAATTAACTTACATTCAAGGATAAGTATTTATTTTGTGAGCATGAATGAAACTTTTACTGTTGTTAGTGATATTCACCACCAGTAAAAAGAACAGCAATGATAGACACAATCAATGTTGTAATGATTGAGCAACAGTAGAGTCATGAAGTCATACAGATAGAAATAGGTCCTTCGGGTGCTGTGGGTCGTGTGGAATGGAAGTGTGGGACAATGTTCATCCCTCCACAGTGATATGATGGAAGCGGGGATCTGGACCAATCGCTGACAAGTCCCGCCCCCCCCGGCAACGTCATGTCCATTATTTGACTTTTCTGTTGGGCTGCATTCGGTTCGTTGGCTTGTAGGCGACGCCGCATTTCGGGTAGGTGGCGTTTCGGCAGAGCGGCCATTTAGTGAGTTTGCTTCTAGGTTACGCAGCCTTTCGGTTAGTTGGCTTTTAGGCGTTCTGCCCTTTCAGTTAGTTTGCATTTAGGCGTCCCATCCTTTCTGTTAGTTGGCGTTTCGGCTTCATTACCATTTGGTTATTTGTGCCTGTCCTTATTAAACATCTTGATTACAATTTTGTTTGAAATCAATCACATTTTTGAGACATGATCTCCCACGTTAACTATCCATAATGAACCACTGTCTTTCTAAATGCATGTATATTTTCCTACCACAGATGTTGGGCTTGCTAGTCTATAGTTACCAGGTTTTTCTTTGTAGCCCTTTTAAAATATAGGTCAACATTAGCCACTCTCCAGTCTTCTGGTACCTCGCATGTGTCTAACAATGATTCATATAACTCACCTAGGACTCCTGTAATTTCTTCTGCAGTTTCCCACAATATCCTTGGATATATCTCATAAGGTCCAGGAGCTTTACCTATCTACATACATCTTCCAACTTCCTTCTTGACTGTAATATGGATTGTCTTCAAAACATCTCTATTAACCGTTCCAAGTTCCAGGATCTTCATGTCTTTCTCTGCGGTAGAAACAGAGGAGAAATATTCATTGAGGACCTTGCCGATCTCATGTGGCTGCATGCATAGATGACCACATTGGTTTCGGAGGGGCCTTTTTCTCTCTCTGATTACCCTTTTTTTCCTGTAATGTATAAAATAGCTTTTGATTCTACTTAATCTTATCTGCCAGACTAATCATGCCCCCTTTTTGCCCACCTGATTTCAATCTTAAGTCTGCTCCTCAATCCCCTAAACTCCTTCAGAGATACACTTGATCCCAGCTGCCTATACCTGACTTATTCTTGACCAGAGCCTCAATTATTCTTGACCAGAGCCTCAATTTCTCTCATCATCCAGTGTTTCGTCATTTACCTATCTTGCCCTCACTATCAGACTTTGAGAAGCATCCCACTTAACCAGCAAACAACCTATTCCAATCAAATTTTGCAAGGTTCTGTCCAATACCATCAAAGATGGCCATGTCCCGGTTCAGAACATTAATTTGCATATGTTATGTTGATACAAATCATAACATGTTCAAAAATATAATTTTGATAAATACTGAAGTTGGCCATCTTTCACACTGACAGTCTTCGATTCTAATAAAATATGTTAATAACTTGCACCTGTGAATATGGTTCAGGAAACCTAATAGTACATATAACTGAACAATTATCTCATGTGGAATCAGAGAAGCAAAGATTCTTATAAAGAGCATTAAATTTTGCCTGTAATTCCTTTAGTTTTTCTTAAATTACAAATTCACTGAAGGATTTTTTAGGTAGACAAAAATGCTGGAGAAACTCAGCGGGTGAGGCAGCATCTATGGAGAGAAGGAATAGGCGTTGTTTTGTGTCGAGACAATAGGTGACGTTTCGGGTCGAGACTAATAGGCGACGTTTCGGGTCGAGACAAAGGATTTTAAAAATCAGTTCCTTGTCTTATTTCAGATATTCATAGAATGATACAGTGTGGAAACTTCGGCCCAACTTGCCCACACCGGCCAACATGTCCCAGCGACACTAGTCCCACCTGCCTGCGCTTGGTCCATATCCTTCCAGACTCGTCCTATCCATGTACCTGTCTAATTGTTTCATAGAAACATAGAAAATAAGTGCAGGAGTAGGCCTTTCGGACCTTCGAGTCTGAACCGCCATTCAATATGATCATGGCTGATCATACAACTCAGTATCCTGTATCCTGTACCTGCCTTCTCTCCATACCCCCTGATACCTTTAGCCACAAGGGCCACATCTAACTCCCTCTTAAATATAGCCAATGAACTGGCCTCAACTACCTTCTGTGGTAGAGAATTCCACAGATTCACCACTCTCTGTGTGAAAAATGTTTTTCTCATCTCGGTCCTAAAAGATTTCCCCCTTATCCTTAAACTGTGACCCCTTGTTCTGGACCTCCCCAACATCGGGAACAATCTTCCTGCATCTAGCCTGTCCAACCCCTTAAGAATTTTGTACGTTTCTATAAGATCCCCCCTCAATCTTCTAAATTCTAGCGAGTACAAGCCGAGTCTATCCAGTCTTTCTTCATATGAAAGTCCTGACATCCCAGGAATCAGTCTGGTGAACCTTCTCTGTACTCCCTCTATGGCAATAATGTCCTTCCTCAGATTAGGAGACCAAAACTGTACGCAATACTCCAGGTGTGGTCTCACCAAGACCCTGTACAACTGCAGTAGAACCTCCCTGCTCCTAATAAACATTTCATAAATGTTGGGATAGTCCCAGCCTCAACTACCTCCTCTGGCAGCTTGTTCAATACACCCACCACCCTTTGTGTGAAAACATTACCCCTCAGATTTCTAATAAATCTTTTCCCCTTCACCTTGAACCTCTGGTACTTGATTCCCATACTCTGGGCAAGAAATTCTGTGCATCTACCCGATCTATTCCTCTCATGATTTTATACACCTCAATAAGATCATTCCTCATCCTCCTATGCTCCAAGGAAGAGAGACAAAGCCTACTCAACCTCTCTCTATAACTCAGACTCTCTAGTCCTGGCAACCACCTAGTAAATCTTCTCTGAACCCTTTCAAGCTTGATAATATCTTTCTTATAACATGGTGCCCAGAACTGAACACAATACGCTAAATTTCAATAGACAATAGACAATAGGTGCAGGAGTAGGCCATTCGATCCTTCGAGCCAGCACCGCCAGTCAATGTGATCATGGCTGATCATCCCCAATCAGTACCCCGTTCCTGCCTTCTCCCCATATCCCCTGACTCTGCTATTTTTAAGAGACCTATCTAGCTCTCTCTTGAAATCATCCAGAGAACCTGCCTCCACCGCCCTCTGAGGCAGAGAATTCCACAGACTCACCACTCTCTGTGAGAAAAAGTGCTTCCTCGTCTCCGTTCTAAATGGCTTACTCCTTATTCTTAAACTGTGGCCCCCTGGTTCTGGACTCCCCCAACATCGGGAACATGTTTCCTGCCTCTCGCGTGTGCAAACCCGTAACAATCTTATATGTTTCAATGAGATTCCCTCTCATCCTTCTAAACTCCAGAGTGTACAAGCCCAGCTGCTCCACTCTCTCAGCATATGACAGTCCTGCCAGCCCAGGAATTAACTTTGTAAACCTACGCTGCACTTCCTCAATAGCAAGAATGTCCTTCCTCAAATTAGGGGACCAAAACTGTACACAATACTCCACGTGTGGTCTCACTAGGGCTCTGTACAACTGCAGAAGGACCTATTTGCTCCTATATTCGATTCCTCTTGTTATAAAGGCCAACATGCCATTCGCTTTCTTCACTGCCTGCTGTACCTACATGCTTACTTTCATAGACTGATGTACAAGGACCCCCAGATCCCGTTGTACTTTCCCTTTTCCCAACGACGCCATTTAGATAGTAATCTGCCTTCCTGTTTTTGCTACCAACGTGGATAACCTCACATTTATCCGCATTAAACTTCATCTGCCATGCATCTGCCCACTCCCCCAACCTGTCCAAGTCACCCTCCATTCTCATAGCATCCTCACAGTTCACACTGCCACCCAGCTTTGTGTCATCTGCAAATTTGCTAATGTTACTTTGAATCCCTTCATCCAAATCATTGATGTATATTGTAAATAGCTGCGGTCCCAGCACCGAGCCTTGCAGTACCCCATAATCACTGCCTGCCATTCTGAAAGGGACCCGTTAATCCCGACTCGTTGTTTCCTGTCTGCCAACCACTTCTCTATCCATGTCAGCACTCTACCCCCAATACCATGTGCCCCAATTTTGCCCACTAATCTCCTATGTGGGACCTTATCAAATGCTTTCTGAAAGTCCAGGTACACTACATCCACTGGCTCTCCCTTTTCCATTTTCCTGGTTACTTCTTCAAAAAATTCCAGAAGATTAGTCAAGCATGATTTCCCATGATTGCCCCGACTTCATCTCCGGGCTCGTCCCTGACCCCGGACCCAGGCTCGTCCTTGGTTCCAACCCAGGCGGCGGCTTATTTCTCGGCCCCGGACACGGCCCTCACTACAGTTCCAGCTCCAGGCCCGGCTCCAGCTCGGGTTCAGTTCCCACCCTTCCCACCAGGTACCGGGCAGCTGCAGCTCGTCGGGCATCACTGGCCCCCGCCACTCCTTCACTGCAGCGCCGGTGGCAACCTTGAGCCTACTGACAGCGGACGCGGCCAATCAGTGTGGCGATGGTGCCAGGAAGGAGAAGAGACCAATCTGCGTAGCGGCGACTGACAGGAGAGGAGACCAATCTGCGCATGCATGGTTTTTACGACTTTTAAATCTTAATAACTTTTACAATATACCATCGATCGGAACAAAGCTTGTTGCACTTGATCACAAGAGAATGGTGAGTAAGGTGGCGAAAAATCATAGCGCTTTCGTGTTCCGTTTTTGCGCAAATAGAAAAACTATGCAAACCAAAAGAGCACAAGATCAGAGTTTTAGTTATGTATAGATAGGTATCATCATCCAAGTAATTTCCACATATGACTTCATCACCGTTATTTTTTTTCTGTATATAGTTGAATAAATTAATGCTGAATAGATCTTTATTTATTTTGAAAAATCATTGTATGTGGTCATCCTGACATTGACTATATTGTGAACAGCTGTAGCTTATTCTTCCTACTGAACATTCTGATTCATTTGGTCAATGGATTAAGGGAAATGACAATAAACTAAGTTATTAAGTTATGAAGAACAGGTATTAGATTTACTGAGTAAAGTTGAGTGAAGAGATCGATGGAAAAATAATGAGGTTACACAGAGAGGAAGGGAGGGCGGCACATTGGCGCAGCAGTAGAGTTGCTGCTTACTGTGCCAGGGACTTGAGATCGATCCTGACTATGGGTGCTGTCTGTAGGGAGTTTGTACGTTCTTCCTGTGACCGCGTGGGTTTTCTCTGTGTGCTCTGGTCTCCTCCCATTTAACAATCTTATTGATTCTTAAACATTTAATAATCTTACATATATTTAAAGTACTTTGTCTTTGCTTTGACCAGAGGTTCTGGCTGCACTTGTCAAATTTGTCTGTCCTCATGTTGAACCATTAATATTTTATTGAAGCGTAATATGTGGAAACACCAATAGCTTGCACCAACATTACACTTCGCACGTATCTTCTTAATCCAGGATGTAAATGACATCAGATATCAATTAACATTGTTAAATTAGCAAAATTCTATCAAAGATTTACATAGAAACATAGTAAACATGTGCAGGAGTAGGCCATGTGGCTCATCAAGCCAGCACTGCCATTTAAAAAATAAATAATTTTTATAATTTTATATGTTTCTATAAGATCCCACCTCATCCTTCTAAACTCCAGTGAATACAAGCCTAGTCTTTTCAATCTTTCCTCATATGACAGTCCTGCCATCCCAGGGATCAATCTCGTGAACCTACGCTGCACTGCCTCAATCACAAGGATGTCCTTCCTCAAGGAGGACTGGCCAAATTTTGTGCCTTCCACCACAGTGATGAATGCTGTGGTGGATGTTTGTGTTACAGTTTTATTGTGGTTGTGTGTTCTTTATTATTGTATCGCTGCAGACAACCCAAATTTCCACCAGCCTGGCTGTGGCAATAAATTATATCTAATCTATCTAATCTAATCTAAATTAATAGAAACATAGAAAATAGGTGCAGGAGGAGGCCATTTGACCCTTCGAGCCAGCACCGTCATTCATTGTGATCATGGCTGATCGTCCCCAATCAATAACCCGTGCCTGCCTTCTCCCCATATCCCTTGACTCCACTAGCCCCTAGAGCTCTATCTAACTCTCTATTAAATCCATCCAGTGACTTGGCCTCCACTGCCCTCTGTGGCAGGGAATTTCACAAATCCATTCAAAATGATCATGGCTGATCATCCAAAATCAATACCCCGTACCGGCTTTTCCCCCCATATCCCTTGATTCCCTTAGCCCTAGGAGCTAAATCTAACTCTCTGTTGAAAACATTTGTACATTTTTATTCTAAAACTCTTTACATATGTATTATTCACCAAAAATATCATCTTACTGCAAACCTATTGATGTTCTAAAGGTTTGGAGAGTCTCTGGTTTCTAAACCAGATGGGATACAATGACTGTTCAGTGGAAGTCCTGGATTAGTTTATGTTGTTTTGCACTACAAGCAATAGATTGAATATGTGAGTGTACCTCAGACAGCAAGTATTTTCATAATGGAGATCCAAGAAACTGCAAGAGCAAAAATCAAACAGCTGGAGGAACTCAGCAGAACAGGCACCATCTGTAAAGGAAATGGATAGATGACGTTTCAGGTCAGCACCCTTCTTCAGACTGATTAGTGTAGGGGGAAGAAAGCTGGAAAAGAGAGGCAAGGGTGGATCAAAGCATGGCAAGTGATAGTGGAAACAGCAATGGGGAGGGGATTGGCAGATGGACGGGGTAAGTGACAAAGGCTAGAGGTGAAAAGGTGATAAAATGGCAAGGTGATAAAAGCGAAATTTGGGACGGGGATGAGATATGAGCATAAGAAGGAGGGGAAAAGAGTATAGTGACAAGGGTAGTGGGAGAAATGTGTGTGCACCATGGTGGTGGTTGGGCAGGGGAAAGAGAGGTGGGCTGTGGGGGGGCATATTGCTTAAATTTGGAGAATTCAATGTTCATACTGTTGGATTGTAAGCAGAATATGAGCTGCTGTTCTTCCAGTTTATATATGGCCTTACTCTGTCCATGGAGGAGACAATTGCAATGGAAAGTGCCTGGGGAGGGGCTGGTTGGATGGGAATGGGTAAGGGCACCATGGATTTGCAAAGAAAGTGGTCTTTGTAGAAAGCAGGAAGAATTAGGGACAGAAAGGTGTGACTGAATGTGGAATCAGGTAAAGGGTGTTGGGAATGTCAGACAGTGATGTGTTGGATGTGGGGGGCAGGTGGGGTAAGAGATGAGGGCCAGCAGAACACTTGTTCTATCTCGGGGTTTGAGAGGTAGTGCGGTTGGGAAGCGATAGTAGAGCTGCGAGACAGTGATGAAGACCATCTACAACAGCAGGGGGAAGCAATGTTTGCTGAAGAAAGAAGACATCTCAAATGTCCAAAAGTGGAAGCTGATTGTGGGAGTAGATGCAACAGAGACGGGGAAATTGAGAGTAAGGTATAGTGTTCTTCCAAGAGACAAGGTGGGAAGGAGTGTAATCAAGATAGCTGTTAGAGTTATAGGTTTTGTAGTAGACATCCGTGGATAGTTTGACCCTTGTGATGGAGACAGAAAGATCGAGAAAGGTAAGCGAGGTGTCAGAGATAGTCCCAGTGAATTTGAGGGCAGGGTGGAAGTTAGTGGTAAAGTTGATCAAATTAGTGAGTTATTTGAGGGAATCTAATTGTGTCTCTGCTCAAAGAATGAACCAGAGGGCCCTACGGCTTTCCTGATGTGGAATGGAGGTGTATAGCAACAGCTATGACCACAGTGGGCATCTATTCATTGGAAGTTATTGGTGATAAAGACTGTGTGAAGTGTCATTTTCATAAAACAGAGGAGAGCAAAGAAAAATATAATTTCTCTGTTGGTCACCAGAAAATAGTATAAAGGTTTCACTTTCATTCAGAACTTTCATATCCTAGTTGATTAACAAATAATAATGTTCTTTTGAAATTTAATTACCAGCACATGCATGAAATCCACTGGTGTCAATAAATGAATGACCAGTATGTCTGAATTGATGGGTACACCACAGTGTAAGAGAGAATCTCAGTGTAAACTGGGATCAAGCCAAGCCCTGTCATCATTCTGATCTCTTTTTATTCTGTCTATTGCAATACCGTAGTTCATTTTTAATTAACTTCCAGTTCAAGATGAGTTGAACCATAGGATGAGTAGAAATCTGTTCACTCTCGTCGTCTCTGCTTCAAAACCAAAATTGTGGAATTACATTATTCTGATGTACTTGTATATCTGCGCACTTGTAGAGTGAGCTAAACATTATTGTTGTATCCTTCAATGTTTATTAAAGAATGGTTCTAATACTAACAATGTGGAAGACAACAGTCCTCCACCAACCTGTTTTTGATGTGCATCAACATTTCCTGCTAATCAAAATGAACAATAAGACCCTGGGAATAAAACCCTCATTCTATATCTCATAAATAATTCATCCAGAACAATGACATTTAACACCACCTTGAGTAGATAGTACATGTGCAGACTTTGGCCAATGGTTGAAGTCCAGAATTTCACATCAACTACCAAGTCTGCTGAGGAGCAGATCCCTGCCCTCAGTGCACTTCTGTGAGCTGGAAACATACAGCATATTCTCAACAGCACAGATAATTATTATCAACCCTGCCTTCATAACATCCTCTATCTCTATTGATGAGAGAGAGGTAGTAATGTTGACAGATTCTCCATATTAATGCCCCCAACACAATAATGTTGATTGTGCACAACTGGCTTCAGTGAGTGCACCATATTCTTCCCATCCCTGAAAGTAGACTCCAGAAACAAGCACTCCAACCTCTGTCATGAGAAGACATTTTCAGGAGAAAATTGACAATGGTTGGAGAAAATGTAACAATGATTTGGGCATGAGCACTTTAAAAAAAGGATGTGGTTTATCCAGGAAGGTATTGAACACCACAGATCAACATAATGAGGTCAAAGAACAGAAGGGTTTCACAATATCCCAAGATGCCACCCCACTCATTCCAGTAAGCACCACCTTTCCAACCTTTGTCAAACGCTGGAGATCCTGTACTTGATATGATTGTACTGGAGATGGTGCAGAGGAAATTCATCACAATATTTCCTGGATTGGAGAACTATAGTTATGGGGGAATTTGGATAGGTTGGTTTTGTTTATTGTCTGGGCTGAAGGCAGCTGATGGATAAACTGATAGAGGTATATAACATTCTAAGGGCATAGATGGGATGGATAGATGGTCAGAATTGTTACCCATGGTATGAATATCAAAAAACAGAGGGCAGAGATAAAGGTATGGGGAAGGAGTTCTGAGGGGAAAGTTATTTACACAGTGAGTGGTTGATATCTGCAATTTATGGTGGTGGAACCAGATCAGAATCAATCATGGATGCAGATTAGCTTCAGGATTATCAGAGACAGAATTGGGTAATACATGAAGGTATCACTGAGTCTGTAGATACATAGCCCAAAGGTCAACTTGGAGATCTATAAGATATCAAGGTTGCCCATGTATGAGTTAGTTGCAAATGGAGCCAGGAAGAAGACGGAAATCAGTTGTAAGGGAACAGATTTTGTGATAGAAGCAAAGGACTATGGCTTCAGTCCAAACAAGTTCATAAGTTCATTTATTGTCACATACACCAATTGGTGTAGTGAAATTCACTGGCCAGGTCAGTCATACAATTTATAAAAGCAACAGACTCAAAAAATACATTTTAACATAAACATCCATCACAGTGACTCCTACACATTCCTCACTGTGATGGAAGGCAAAAATAAAGTTCAAATCCTTCCCTTGTTCTTCCTTGGTCGGGGGCCTCGAACCCCCGTTGACTGGACGGTCTTGAGTCCTGTAGCCAGCGGCGTTCGGGCCCTCCGCGTCGAGGCGTTCAGCTCCCGCATCGGGGGGGATGTCAGCTCCTCCGCGCCAGGCGATCGAACCTCACATCGGGGCTGGACGAACCTTCTGCGGCGTTGGAGCTCCCGACTAGCCTCTCCCGACACTGCGAACCCTTGATGGTAAGTCTGCAGGCCGCGGTGGGAGCAATCTCAGGCAAGGGATCCGCTCCGATGTTATGTCCGCGCCCCATGGTGGGGCGGTCCGAGGAGGCTTCCAGCTCCAGCGATGGTGGGCCGCAGAGCTCGGAGAATTTGATCCGAAACTTGATCACCTCTCCGGGAAGGTAAGAACCTGAAAACAAAAAGTTTCCCCCAACCCCCCCCCCCCCCCTCCCCCCACATAAAACAAACAGAAGAACATTAAAACAAACTTTAAACAAAGCTAAAAATAACAAAAAGGATGAAAAAAACGAACAGACTGCCAGCAAGGCTGCCATCTCCCTCCTCCGGCGCCCCCTGGGTTGTACAATGTACAAAAGATAATCCACATTTCAATATTAACATTGTCATCCTTGCTTCTCAGTGCCTTCCATTGTCAAGTTTTTCCCTCCCTTTTAATTTTCTCCAGCCTGACAGCCTTTGAAAATATCTGCCCTCCTCCAATTCCAGATTCTTAAGCATCCCTAATTTTCAAAATCCGTCTCTAAATCTTGGCTTCTTACCATTCCAGTTCGTACCCCTTAAGAACATTTCAAAATATTATTTCCCATTATTGAAACACATCGGCACATTTTGCATATTTTCTTCCTGTTACCAATATGTATATATTTTAGAACACCTTTAAGAACTTGGCACGTTTCCAAGCTATGGTGGTGCATCATCAAAACATAGCACTACTTTTCAAGCTTCGATTGAGGCTCATTAGGAGAACGGAGAGTGCCAAACCAAAAATCAAATGAGAGTACAACAGTGAATTAAAATAACAAACTAGCAGCAGTTCAGGTTTCTGATCTGGTTTAATGGAAATATTCTGTAAAACAATTATTGAATTTTCATTAAGTCTGCCCAGTGTGGTGGAGCTCTCAAAATGAGCAGTAAATAACTTTCTTGACTCAATGTGGAGTTCAATACTTCTGGAGCGTATCCACTGCGACAGCGTTTTCCCTTTGGCAATAGGAGGTGATAGTTGAGCTCCTATAAATTAAAGATCCTCTGGATGCATGGTTGTGATTCATTTGTTTACAGTCCCCTTTAAATGTCACCATCCTTTTGTCATTTAACCTCTTCTGCCTTTCAAGCTTTCATACCTATCTTTTTGTTCTTTCTTTTCTCTGTTCTTGCTAAAAATATGTTATATCTTTGATCTTTTCCTGTTCTGGGGATGAGATTATTACAGTTTAGTCTGCATTGTTTTTCACAGAAAACTTGAACATTTACAGTTTATTTATTTTCTTCGTTTCAACTTTCAGTACCTGCATTTGATTTAGTGGGACAAGAGTTATCCAACAATTGGGCAGCAAATCAGAAATGGGCAGTGTTACTGTAACTGGCAATTTGTGCATCACTGGAACTCAATTATGAAGGATGCTGAGCATTAATAATGTCAGCAAGCAGATTAATTTATAAAGGGTGATATTATTTTTGGATGTTAACTGCTTTCTATATTTGTTCCATTAAATAACTTAATTATAGGTGTCTAATAATGTTTGGAATTTATACAACCTTACCCTTGTAAACAATGTGATTGAGCAAAGCTCCTTCATTATTTACAATGCACGTATCAATTTCTGGAATGTTGAGTCAATGAACCACCATTTCTTTTCAGCTTTTGGCTGCATAGTTCATCTTATACAGACTGTAGCTCACTTGGAGCATTCTTGCCCCTGAGTTAAAAGATGGTGGCTTCAAGTCCCATTAGAGCATAAAACCAATATTGATACTTCAATGCAGTGCCGAGAGAGAGCAGCACAGTCGTACCTTCTGCAGTACAAAGAGCTTTACTAAGAAAAGAGAGACTTTATTGTTCTGTATGAGATGTTTGAGAACTTACTTGTTCCCTCTTAATAAAGATGACTAATCCTTAAAAAGTTTTTTAAAAAGCAGATTAATTAATGAAAACTAAAGTTCATGACATTATTCAGGCAGATCAGTTTAGGACCTTCCACATTTTAATTTTAAAATGTGGTTTCTTTACATTTTATCCATTAGGATGAACCTGACATCAATTAATTTTGCATTTCTGGCACACACGCTTCATAAGTGTAAAGATCTCGAGCTGTCAATGAGTCACAATTCATTGTTTTCATTCCAACTCGAAGAACTTTTGGTGTGGTTCATAAAAATCAATCTTGAATTTCTTCAGATTTTTCCCTACACAATTGAAAATATGTCAACTTTGTTCTGCAGACTTGTCACTGGAGTCATATGTTGAACCTGAGGGATCTCAAGATAATAGGAAATGTATATGCAGAAATTACAGAGATTTTGTGTTTTTAATTTGTTTATGGCCATCAATTTAGAATATTCCAGGACATTCATGGCAAGATGCCTGGGTGACAACCAGCTTTGCTTGTGATAGTTATAATATTTCATCTCAGCATTCAATTTATGAAAATATACATTGTCCAATAAAACCATACTGTGTACTTTATGAGCTTGAATGCAATTTTCTTGGAATGGTGACTTTTTTTTCCAAAGTTACATTTTATGTTGTCATTACGCATGTTAGAGCAATTTCTTAAATTGTATAGCTTTATTATCTGGACCCAACATTGATTTTCACCATTATTACACTCACTATAGTGACTAACATTTATTCTATTGAGTACTCTCAATTCTGGAACACATAATTATTTTAACCAAAAAATATATATTTTATGAAATTAAGTATGCATTTAAATGTGGTTAATTCTGCTGTTTTAAGGCTTTTACTAAGGCCAAGGCTGATATTACTGAGGTTGTCATCAAACTACAGAATGAGCATTTGCATCAAATTACTTTTAACTGCAATATTAAACCGTTTAAAATGGCAGCATGTATTTCCATAAAGTTGCCCACAGCAATTTCTTTACTTTTGTGTACAAATCCCAAACCAGTTGTGGATCTTCACTACCTGGTCTATTTTGGTCATGTTTCTATATCTTGCTCCCCTCTCCTTATTTTCTTTAGCACATCTTCACCAAACTGTATTTTCTTGATCATGTCTACTTTTGTTTTCTGCTCTTGTCATTTCAATCATTTAATCATCTCTTTTTTTCCACTTACTTCATTTTTTGAGCACTCCTTTCTTTGCTCTTGTGTAGCTTGTTATCTTCATCTTTTTCCTGGTTCAGTGTCTCCTGGTAAACAATTCCTCTTTCAGTTCCGATGAAGGATCAGCAAAATTATTTTTCCTTCCGCCACAGTTACTACTGGTCAGCTGCGCGTTTGAGTCATTTTATATCAATTTGCTGCTCTGTGAGATTGGCTCTTGTATTTCACCTGACGGTACAGAGAAGATTTACGAGGATGTTGCCAGGACTAGGGTCTGAGCTATAGGGAGAGATTGAATAAATTGAGACTCTATTCCTTGGAGTGCAGGAGGATGAAGGGTGATCTTATAGAAGTGTATAAAATAATGAGAGGAATAGATCGGGTGGATGCACAGTCTCTTGTTCAGAGTAGGTGAATCAAGGACCAGAGGGCATAGGTTTAAGGTGAAGGGGAAATGATTTAATAGGAATATGAGGGGTAATCTTTTCACACAAAGGGCGGTGGGTGTATGAAACAAGCTGCCAGAGGACGTAGTTCAGGCAGGGACTATCCAAACATTTAAGAAACAGTTAGACAGGTACATGGTTAGGACAGGTTTGGAGGGATATGGACCAAACGCGGGCAGGTGGGATTAGTGTAGCTGGGACATGTTGGACGCTATGGGCACGTTGTGTCGAAGGGCCTGTTTCCATGCGTATCACTCTATGACTATAATTTGTTCTAAATAGAAAGTAGATTTAGATATGTTGATGATTGTGTGACTGTTTACAGCTGTTTTACACTATTCCAGTGAGGAACTGTTTTACTTCAAATCATAAATTTGGATTCTTTTTTCGATAAGTTGAAAACACATAAATGACTTGTCCTCACCGAAGTATTGTATCCTATAATTGTTCTAAAATGTACGTACAACTATTGTATGTAACAATGCGTGCTGGTATGAATATCTGATTTCTTAATATACCAACAATCAATGATATTCTACAAGAGATACATATTTAGATTAAATTGCTGCTACATTGAGAAAACAGACATTCTTACCAGCATGCATTGTTACATGGAGTAGCTATCCCTACATTTTAAGACAATTATCACAATCACAATCAAAATAATACTTTATTAGCCAAGTATGTTTTGCAACATACGAGGAATTTCATTTGCCAAGTCAGTTATACAAATAAAAAGCAACGGAACACACAAAATAAATTTTAACATAAACATCCACCACAGTGACTCCTCTACATTCCTCACTGTGATGGAAAGGGAAAAAAAGTTCAGATCTCTTCCCTTCTTTACTCTCCTGCGGTCGGGGGCCACAATCCCTCCGTTGATAGGACGATCTTGACTCCCAATCCCTCCGTTGATAGGACGATCTTGACTCCCATAGCCGGTGGCATTTGGGCCCTCTGCATCGGGGCGATCAGCTCCTACATCGGAGGGGATGTCTGCTCCCCCGCGCCAGCGATCGAACTCCACGTCGGGACTGGTCGAGCCTGTGCGTCGTTGGAGCTCCCGACTCGACTCCCGAGACTGCGAACTCACGCTGGTAAAGTCCGCAGGCTGCGGTTGCACTGATCCCAGGTAAGGGATCGACTCCAATGTTAAGTCCCCGCCGCGCGGTGGGGCTCAAAGTCAGTCCGAGGAGGCCTTCAGCTACATTGATACTTTGGTGATGGGTAGCTTGAGCAAGAAAACTTTGGCTGTGTTATCTGAAGAAATGAATGAAGGACCCTGCCCTCTGGAAGGGAGCATCTGTTCCTGTTTGTTTTATAGCAGTAAAACTACTCAGTTACTTTATTAAAATCAGTTGTACTCTCCTAATTGAATGGTTGCTGACAATATAACAGCATGGGCAAAATTTGTAATTCAGAAATCAGCAGCTGATATTTTTAACCTGAAGCTATAAGAGCACTGCTCTCCTGGTCACATTGTAGGCTTAAAGGGCCTGTCCCACCTAGGCGATTTTTCAGCGCACTGCCCTCGACTGTCAAGTTTGCGCCACTCGCCTGAAAAACCAGAACTGGAACGGCGAGTGTCAGAGTGGAACACACGCACACACGCACACACGCACACACGCACACACGCACACACGCACACACACACACACGCACACACACACACACACACACACACACACACACACACACACACACACACATCGGTGGTCAGGGCAAGCGGGTGGAGCGCTGTCTAAAATTCACACGGTGCAAAGCCAAGGTGATACAGACACACACCGCGATGAACAGGAAGGTTAAGATGGCTAGCACAGTGTATGGTAAGTCCTTTAAAAGAGGGGGAGAAGGGGGTGGAGAAGAGTGGAGACACTTTTAAGATGCCAGACAACTTTTAATAAGCCAGAGATACACAGCTGTGAAGTTTAGCGGGCATTTAACATTATCGGTCGGTTTTCCTTGGTTCTGAAAACTCGTGCTTACGTTTTTATTCCCCCAATGAGCCAATGAAAATGCCCGGTCAGCAAAGGAGATTAACTAAAACTACCTACGACTAGTTCAACTACCTATAACTACATGGCAACCCCACTACAACTGCACCTACGACTACAAAAGTATAGATTTTCTCCATGGCGACCAATTTTTGGTCACAATTTGTGGCAACCATACCGAGGTCTAGAGGAGTTCCCAGAATGCGGGAACTCCTCGCGACCATGAAGGAGACTCACCAGAAACCACTAGCGAACATGTGGCGACCATGTGGCGAGCGTAGTCACCTAAAGTCCTGCACTCAAAAGTTTTCTAAAAAGTCGCCTAAGTGGGACAGGCTCTTAAGCCTCTTAAAGTATTTCCCCATTATTGCATGGGCAGTAGCAAAAACATTATTCATATGTGGCTTAACAATCAATGTGCGTTAAATATTCTGCAATTTTTAAACATTTAATTATATGTATCTATAATGAATGTCAGTTTTAAAGTGGCAACAATTGGACTGCTTCCGAAAGGAAAATAATTATTCCACAATTAATAGGCATTCCATATTGCCCATGGACTGCAACCATGTTGAAAAGTATACTGCCTTCTGTGGCAGAGAATTCCACAAATTCACTACTCTCTGGGTGGAAAAGTTTTTTTCTCATCTCAGTTTTAAATGGCCTCCCCTTTATTCTTAGACTGTGGCCCCTGGTTCTGGACTCCCCCAACATTGGGGAATAAAATTCTGCATCTAGCTTGTCCAGTCCTTTTATAATTTTAGATGGTTCTTCATATTACAGTCCCGCCATCCCGGGGATTAACCTAGTGATAGTTGCAGGGGTGCGAAAGCTGGAGAAGAGAAGTGGCGACAGGGAATAGTCTGGGAAGTGATAGGTGGTTATTGGTGATGGGGCATTTGATTGGTGGATGAAAGGCTGGAGGTGAAAAGTAGACAAAGGGTTGTCAAATGTGGAGAAAAGAGGAGTGAAATGTGAAGCCAGAGGGATGAATAGAGGTGGAGGGGACAAGGTGGAGTAGAAAAAGGGGGGCCTAAAAGGGAAATGAGGGACTCGGGGTTGAGAGATGAGTGTATGAAAGAAAGAAAAGGAGCAAGGTGCCTGGGAGGGTGAGAGATAGTAGGAGAAATGGGTGTGCACTGGGGTGCGGATTACACAGGGAAGAGACAGTGGTAGTGGGATATGACTTGAAATTGGAGAATACAATGTTCATGCCCATATTCAAATAATCTGTCTCACCTTTGGTCACCTGTGTATGCTGGGTGCAGGTATGCCTTGTTAAGAATTATATAATGTTTGGTCAAGGAATTGAAACACTGATTGAGCAAGCCGTTTTTAAGAAGATTTACATTAAGAATTCCCAAATCATTTTTCTGGGAAGTGGGATCTAATGACTGACAGAAATCCAAGGCAAAAACATCTAAATGCACCTCAGTGGATAATGGGGCCTTTGCCATTTTTGTGGGTACTGCTCAATTAGTTGGGCTGAGACACTGAAGCATTAGTTAATTAAATATGATAGATTTACTCAACCTTGGCCTCTGTGAACTATAAATATGCACTGCTGGCACCAGTCCCAAGAAATAATTATAACATGATCCATACTTTTAAAGTGGGTTTAGTCACAAAAATACCAAGTATTGTTGGATGCAAATCTCTTTAGTCTTTCCTAATCTTTTCTTCCTGCACCTGTGCTAAACAAATCACACAGCAAGAATCCCCATCCAAAGGGCATGTAGATCAATCAAGCCCAACCAGCTTAAATTCCTCTTGAGAAGCCAGACAAGAAGCATTATAAACCAATGTGTTGTATATACTTTTTAATAAGAAATAAAACTATGAGCAATATATTTTATCTGACATTGAAACTAATTAGAATATATATTTGAGGAGATGGAAATTAGTATATTATAACAAGCCTGGGCTTATTGTGGCATTTAGAACTAAAGTACATAGTAGGAATGAATTGTGCATCTGTTTATCAAGTTTGCAGGTCTCCATGATACGTGTGTGAAATACATTTATTTTATGTCAGTTATTTTTTTTAATGAATTACAGGGCTCTCGCTTAACTTTTTTTCCCTGTTGCCAGCCGGGCAACCTCGGCAGCTTTTTAGGTTGCCAAATGACAGTTTAGGTGGTCACTTAAGACGGCTTGCATGACGTGTGCGATAATGTGCTCGGACGAAGTGCGTAGCTACCAGTTGGAATTATGGTCAATGAAGCATTCACATATTATTTCTGCTTCAAATAAAGTCGCAAACTAAACATATTCGCCAATCAAGACATGATATATACCACAATGACATGCAGCAAAATTACAATACAGTATCTCATCTCTTTTTACACGTTGCAATGAATGCAATTTCTATTATCTCTTTCCACTTCCAACCAAAAATATGGTTATCAGCATACGATCAACCTCGGTGAGACCAAGCGCAGGCTTGGCGATCGCTTCGCACAACACCTCCACTCAGTTCGCAATAACCAACCTGATCTCCCGGTGGCTCAACACTTCAACTCCCCCTCCCATTCCGAATCCGACCTTTCTGTCCTGGGCCTCCTCCATGGCCAGAGTGAGGCCCACCGCAAATTGGAGGAACAGCACCTCATATTTTGCTTGTGTAGTTCACACCCCAGCGGTATGAACATTGGCTTCTCCAATTTCTGGTAGTCCTTGCTTTCTCCCTCCTTCCCCTCCCATTCCCAGCTCTCCCACAGCCTACTGTCTCCGCCACTTCCTTTCTTTTTCCCACCCCCCACCCCTCCCGACATCAGTCTGAAGAAGGGTCTCGACCCGAAACGTCGCCTATTGGGCAGTTTACACCCTAGCGGTATGAACATTGACCTCCAATTTCAGGTAGTCCCTATTTTCTCCTCCGCTTCCCAGCTCTCCCTCAGCCCATTGTCTCCGCCTCTTCCTTTCTTCTTCCCGCCCCCCCTCGCACCCTCACATCAGTCTGAAGAAGGGTCTCGACCCGAAAGGTCGCCTATTTCTTTTGCTCCATAGATGCTGCCTCACCTGCTGAGTTTCTCCAGCATTTTTGTCTACCCATTCACACAAGTTCTAGCCCACTTTCCTCACCCACTCCCTGCACATTAGGGGCAATTTTACAGACAAGTTAGCCTACAAAGCCAATGCGTCTTTGGGATGTGGGAGGAAACCCACATGCTTGCAGGGAGAATATGCAAATTCAACACAGACAGTGCCCGAGAACAGGATCGAACACAGATCTCTGGCGTGTGAGGCAGCAAGTCCACCAGCTGTGCTACTATATTTTATTTTCCAACACACAAAAAAATATACGTTGATAACTTTGGTTACTAAAAATAAAAGGAACTATCCATTTTCAGTCTTAAATCTCTAAGTGACGCTATGGTCCCCTTTACAGCTACTGTATGTTTTAATTCAGTTCAAGGCTATTGGGGCAGTACATTGGCCATAAAGTTGCTGCCTAAAATTGCCAGAGACCCGGAATTAATCCTGAATATGGGTGCTGTCTGTATGGAGTTTTGTTTTCTCATTTATAACATTGTTTACAGAGTACTATGTTTACATATTCTGTTGTGCTGCTGCAAGTAAGGATTTTATTGTTCTAACTGGGACGTGAGAGAATAAAACACTCTTGTTCTTGACTTACGTCGCTGATGTGTGGGATAGAACTAGAGTACGGATCATCGGTGGTCGGCGTGGACTCGGTGGGCCAAAGGACCTGTTTCCATGCTGTATCTTTAAATTAAACTAAAAACACTAAAACCAGAGGAAATGTAAAGAAGGGTTTCTACCCGAAACGTCATCCAATTTCTTCTATCCAGAGATGCTGTCTGCTCCATGGAGTTACCCCGCACAATTAAAGCATGGAATGGTCTTCACCCTACCATAGGTATCAACCAGACACAACTAAATTTAAGGTAGAATTTTTTTTTCCCCAAGAACCCTTTTTTGCTTAAGTCCAAGTCAAGAGTCAAGAGAGTTTTATTGTCATGTGTCCCAGATAGGGCAATGAAATTCTTGCTTGCTGCAGCACAACAGAATATGTAAACATAATACAGAACAGGAGATAAAAGTTCAGTGTGTCTATATACTATAGACCATATATATACACAATAAATAAACAGATAAAATGCAATAGGCTGTTATTTTTCAGAGTTTGGAGTTTGATGGAGGTGGGTCCACCAGTTTAAATTCCATTTCGAATATTTTTGGAGGACCAGGAAACCAAGAAGCAAGTTACTCCAGGGAGTTACTCCAGCTCCAGGGAGTGATTCTGCGTTGTTTTTCAGTGGTCGCGGTGAGCAGCGACCGGACAGCAATGGCGGCCAGAACTCCCACAATGCAAAGGGATGGAGAAAGTGGCTGACGCCGACCAGTTGCTGTGGCAGTGCGCATGTGCAGGGCCCCACATGCGCACAACCACGGCCGATGATGTGCTGGCCGTGGCAGTGCGCATGTATAAGGCAGCCGGCCGTGCCGAGCGGAGACCCAAGACCCGAGAGCCGAGCGGAGACTAGAGAGCCGAGCCGAGAGCCTAGCGCCTAGCGCCGAGCGGAGAGCCGAGCGGAGAGCGGAGAGCGGAGAGCGGAGAGCCGGACACGGATGGCGGGCGGAGACGGAGATTGACAGAGAGAGAGAGATAGAGAGGGGGCACGTTCAGAATTAAACACTAGGTGTCCCGGTTGCATGCCAAGCCGGGCAAAATGGCATGGCTTTTAGGTTGCCCGGCGGGACTGTAAGTTGCCATTGGCACCCGGGCAACCGCTAATTTCGAGCCATGAATTAGATAACTGGATCAAGTCAGGATTTTGGTTCAGTTCAATGTGACTTGCTATTGGTTTATTATTGTCACGTATATTGAGATGCAGTGAAAAACAGTTATAGAGAGAAAAAGTGCAAGGTCTGCAATGAGGTAGGTTGGAGGATTGGATGGGATGGGGCGGTGGGTGTGATGGAGGCTGGTTTGTGTGATGGACTGGGCTACATCGACAACTCCTGCAATTTCTTGTTGGCTTGTGAAGAGCTGCTGCCAAACCAAGCTTTGAGGCATCCCTTCAGGATGATTTCTACAATGAATCTGCAGAAGATAGCAAGAGTCATTGGAGCCATGTCAAACTTCCTTTATCTTCTGAAGAAGTAGAGGCCTTGGTGTTGTTTTTTGTCCGTAGATTCAACGTGGATGGCGTAGGGCAAATTATTGGTGATATTTACTTGATCGCAATCTATAGGTCATCAAAGTCAAAACTAGATCATAAACATTGTAATTCATCCCCAAAAGTTACCACTTAAGTGTATGTTCTGTTAGTCTTTCTAATCTTTTGAAGAACAGGGGAATATGAACTTAAAAACAGCCAGATCACAGATAATTTGAGTCCCTCACCCTGACTTGTTCCATACTTGCTAAATAATCGACACAATGATGTGATGTGTGTGTGCAAATGAGATTGTGTGTGTGTGTGTGTGTGTGTGTGCTCGTGCAGGAGAAGATAGAATGCAGTTGTTGAGACTTCTGGAAGTGTAAAGGATTGCTGCAATGTTTGAATATTATTCAAACTATAGCTCTGTAATACTTAAATAAATTATGTTCATCAGTTGCATTCATGTCCCATAATGTATCTTATAGGGTATTGCATCAATTAATTACTACCAAAGATCGATGATTTTTATAGGCATACAATGCATCATTCAATACTGCAAGACACACAACATGATAACATCAAGAGGATAATGATTTATTTTAGTGGCGTTAACTGAGCGAGAGACAGGCCTCCATCTCATTTTCAAACAACACCAGGGTATTGCTTTACACAAGATAGATACAAAATGCTGGAGTAACTCAGCGGATCAGTCTGAAGAAGGGTCTCGACCCAAAACAACACCCATTCCTTCTCTCCAGAGATGCTGCCTGTCCCGCTGAGTTACTCCAGCATTTTGTGTCCACCTTCGATTCAAACCAGCATCTGCAGTTCTTTCCTACACATATTGCTATACACAATTGTTTACAGGCAAAGATAGAGACAAAAAGCTGGAGTAACTCAGCGGGACAGACAGCATCTCTGGAGAGACGTTTTGTGTCGAAACGACACCCATTCCTTCTCTCCAGAGATGTTGCCTGTCCCGCTGAGTTACTCCAGCTTTTTGTGTCTATCTTCGGTTTCAACCAGCAATGTGTGGGCAGTTCCTTCCCACACATTGTTTACAAGCAGGTAGGTTCTCAGTTTAATCTGAAGAATGCATTGTTAACAACGATGCAGTCACTGAGCAATGCTTTCAAGTATTAGCCTGGACTGTGCTTAAGTGTTGAATCATACCTTCAATCCATTGTTTTTGTCGTGGAATGAGTGGTGCTAATTTAGCCAAATTAGTACTTGCTCTGAATCTTTGCATGTTGTTTTATTTTGATAACCAAGGTGACATTACTTGCACCTGCTACTTTCACTTTTCAGCAAGTATTGCTGGCTGGGAATGGCTAATGGTTCACTCAGTCACATGGGCACTAAAGTCAATTAATTATCTTGATTTACATAAGTCCAGTCACACTAACCAGTGTAACCCATAAAGATGGAAAGCTATACAGCATTGGAAACCTTCCCAAGAGTCCAACTCATCAATGTTGATCGATTTGCTGATTGAGCTAGCCCCACGCGCATGTACTCAAGCCAGGTGAGCTTATTGAGGGATATGAACCCAGCATGTACTAGGTTCATATCCCTGCAAGCCTTTCTTATCTCTGTACCTGTCCAAGTGTCTTCCAAATGTCGGAAATGTACTGACCTCTACCATTTCCTCTGGCAGCTTGTTCCATGTATGCACCACCCTCTGCATGGAAAATATTGCCCTCGGGTCCATTTGAAATCCTTTCCCTTAAAACTATGCCATCTTATTTTAGACTCCCCTATTCTGGAAAAAATACATCCAATCACCATGTCTGTACCCCCTCGTGATTTCATATACTTCTATTATGTCACCACTTGGCCTGTAAGTTCCAGGGTAAAAGGACCCAGAAGCAGTTTTGTTAATTTATGTAAATTGACATTTTCTAGAAGTGCCAATTTCTAGAAAATGGCAATTTACATAACTATTACAAATTGCATAAAAGTCATGCTTGCTGGCTTTTGAATTATGTCATTATAAGCCAAGGTGGAGGTAGGCAGAGTGGTTTATTATTTTCTTCTGATTATGTGAACCATGTAAGAGTAAACAGCATGTGCACAACATAAAAGACACCGGGGTTTAATTCTAGGACCTAAATCTGTATGATAGTTCTGTAATATGATAACAACAGCCTTTAAAAAAATTATGCTTTTGTTACTAAAGTCAGTCTAAGCATGCACTGCTATATTAGATTATATTTTATTTGGACCAGTATAATAAAACCCAGCAGAGGAACAGAAAGTTAAACTTTGACTATTTCAACATTAACTCCATGTTTTGTTTTCTTCATAGAATCATAGAATCATAGAAAGTAGGTGCGAGAGTAGACCATCAGGTCCGTCGAGCCCGCACCGCCATTCACTCATGGCTGAACACTAAACAGACACACTTACCCACAAACAGTAGACACAAGACACAGAACACAAGACACTACCCTCCCCTCTATACCGCTATCACCCCTCTCCACCCCAAGAACCGCGTGATCTCCTGGGGGAGGCAAAAAACCGGATAAAAACCCAGGTCCAATTCGGGAAAAAAATCCGGGAAATTCCTCTCCGACCCCAATCCAGGCGATCGACACTTGTCCAGGAGATCACTCAGGTCTACTATACTAACCATACCTAGGTCCATATCCCTGCCCTCTCCCCGTAGCCCCTTATCCCCTTGGCAGCTAAAAAACCATCTATTTTTGACTTAAATAAATTTAACGTTACTGCTTCCACTGCTCCCTGGGGCAGTGAATTCCACAAACTAACCACCCTCTGGGTGAAGAAGTTCTTCCTCATCTCAGTTTTAAAAGAGCCCCCCCTCACTCTGCAACTATGTCCCCTAGTTCTAGCCTCCCCGATCATTGGGAACATCCTCGGTGCATCCACCCGATCAAGGCCCCTCACGATCTCATACGTTTCAATGAGATCGCCTCTCATTCTTCTAAACTCCAAAGAGTAGAGTCCCAGCTTACTTAACCTTTCCTCATATGTCAATCCCCTCATTGCAGGAATTAATCTTGTAAACCTTCGCTGCACTGCCTCCAGGGCTAGTACATCCTTTCTTAAGTATGGACCCCAGAACTGTACACAGTATTCCAAATGTGGTCTCACTAATACCGTGTACAGCGCATTTAGATAAAGCACTTTCAGATGATTTTTACTACCCTTCCTTTCCGTTTTTGCCCCTTTTACATCTAGAGCTTTATCTTCACACATTCTGGATCCTCCTGTCACATTTTGATTTTCCGCTTCCCTAGCCTCCCTTAGCTCACTGTACCCTTACTAAATCACTGTACCTTTAACCAAAAAGCAGAAATGCTAACCTGAGGTTGCACCCAATCAGCTGCTTCCTCTAGTCTGCTCCCACCAATCAGCGGCTTCCCCAGAAACCCTCCCTATGGAGTGTGGAACGTTACGGGATTTGGTAAGCTCTGACCCTCCACCGCTGTCTCCAACGGTCCTGGGTCTCCGCGAGAACAAGCCCCGTGCCCGACCCAAGCCCTCACCGCTCTGACCCTCCACCGCTGTCTCCAACGGTCCTGGGTCTCCGCGAGAACAAGCCCCGTGCCCGACCCAAGCCCTCACCGCTCATCTACATTGATAAGATTTAAAACTAATTTTGGAATAACTTTGTTAGAAATCTTATGGACAATTGGTCGTCTTTGCAAAATGCGTCATCTTTCCAATTATTCAGACACTTTTCAAACTAAACTATCTTGAGAGACAAAAGCGACAATGTTTCAGGTTACCAATGAGTCAGCAATTGGCAACCATCGGGCTACTGGCTGAATGGTGCACTGCTTACAAAAACAAGTTGTGAATAATCACTATTCAAAAACCACTAAATAAAGTTGTCAATATTCACTGTTGATGTTAGAAAAGATTTTCAGACATAGAGAAATATGTAGATTAAAACTGAATGTCTTTGAGGAAACTTTTGTCCAGTGATCAAATCAATAAATTTGAATTTTGTCAAAAAGTGAGTGTACGAGAAGCATCTTTTAAAAACTTAAACCTAAAATTAGATCAGTATTTTGATATTTATTGCAATTAGCTTATGTACATATAAATGAATGAATATGTCTCATCATTATTTCATTCAGTGATGACTGGGGTTTTTTATGTTAGCTCCATTAGTTTCTGGTTATGTCTGTCTCAAGATGTTTTTATCGGGATCTTTGATTCTGTGACATTGTAATTCTAACCTTTGACCACCAAGTGGTGTTGTGGAGTGTATTTCAAAAGCTTCGTTAGATTTATTTTTCTATTCGTTTTCATTTTAACAAAGTTTAATGTGCAAAATAAGAATATAAACAGAATACATCTAATATCACAACAATGCTTATATTGTTTAAGTTTCCTTTTCCTTGATCTGTCTCAAATGATTAGTCCAGCTAGATATTTTTCACTCCATAACAAGAGAGCTTTGAATCAATATGTGTATTTGAGCATGAACCATTTCTGGAATGTCTGGCATACAATATGTGCTTAACGGTGATAGGTTAAAGGATGACATCACCTGAGGATTTGAAATTTGGATTTGCAAAATATTTAAGAACTATTTGGAGATTCAGTTGTATGGCATTTGTGCATTTTAGACACTGCATATACCAACAGAGGCATTTGTATGGGAGATTACAAACAAAAATTATTATTTGGTTAATAGTTAGTGTCGTTATGGCTTTCTTCTACAAATATTTAAGCCCAGATTAGAAATGACAAAGCAAACAGTGTCATCAATGTGCGATCAATAACAAAGTGCCAGTCAAGGGGAACAGTCATCTTTACTTTCACTCATCCACTGAATCCATAGACGTAACTGTATTGGAGATGGTGCAAAGGAGATTCACCAGGTTATTGTGTAAAACACATAGTGCTGGGGTAACTCAGAGGGTCAGGCAGCATCTCTGGAGAACATGGATAGGTGGTCTTATCACCTGTAGACACAAAATGCTGGAGTATCTCAGTAGGACAGGCAACATCTCTGGAGAGAAGAAATGGGTGACGTTTGGGTCTAGACCCTCAGTTCTTTCCTACACATATGGTCTTATCACCTGCCAGCCCCCCACCTCTTTTCCAGGTGGGGGGGTGGCAGGTGTTGCCTATCCTTGTCCTCCTAGATTTTATTATTCTAGTCCAAATAAAATACCTGACCGGTGAGTTACACTAGCACTTCGTGTTTTACTCAATATTCTAAAATTTGCAGTTCCTTGTGCCTCAATATTGCCTAACATGGAATGTTTCAACCATGGGGAGAGACTAGAAAGGCAGGGTTTGTTTTCTTTGGAGCAGTGGAGTCTGAGGTGGGAAGGTGGAGCAACGGTAGAGCTGCTGCCTTACAGTGGCGGAGACCTGGGTTTGATCCTGACTACAGGTGCTGTCTGTGCGGAGTTTGTACATTCTCACCGTGGCCAGCTTGGGTTTTCTCCGGGAACATCGGTTTCCTCCCACATTACAAAGATGTACAGGTTTGTAGGTTAATTGGCTTTTTCTAAAATTGTAAATTGTCCCTAGTGTGTAGGATAGTGTTAATGTGCGAGGATTGTTGGTCAGTGCGGACTCGGTGGGCTAATCGACCTGTTTCCTCGCTGTGTCTCTAAACTAAACTAAACCTGATGGATGTGTAAAAAAAAAGGAAAAATGGAGCTAAGAGATAAAAAGAAACTTGTTTTGGTGAACGAGCTATCGAAGACCAGAGAGCATAGAATTATGATGAGGAGTAAGGTGTTTAGAGGGGATCTGAGGAAGAATTATTTCACCCAGAATGTGAAACACACCACCTTGGATGGTGGTAGAGGCATGTGCTTTCTCAACATTCGAGAAGCATCTGGAATGCATAGTAGACTATCAGTGTATAATAGATTAGACAATAATCAATCCATAGTAGACTGCAGACTGTGCTGGTAAAAATGATTGGTGTGGATGGGTGCTTGGCGATCAGAATAGATGTGGTAGATTTAAGGTCCAGTTCCTACACTGTAAAATTCTACATTGTCTAATACTACATATCAGTGTTATTCTGGGTTTTGCCTTTAATTGTATATTTCCCCATACATTCAACTTCTCAAAATACAATCATTCCTATTTGCTCAGATTAAACTCCATCTGCCAATTTGCCACCAATTTCTGTAGCTGATCTATATCCTGCTGTATACTTTGACAATCTTCTACATTGTCCTTCACCCAGAAATCTGGTGCCATCTGCAAAGTTACTAACCAGCCCATCTACATTTATGTCCAAGTCATTTATGTATATCACAAATAACAAAGGCCCCAGCACAGATCACTGTGGAATGCCACAAACCTCCAGCCTAGGTATTTGCTTCCGCAGCAACTCTCTGTCTTCTGTTAGTAAACCAGTTTTGAATTCATACGACCAAGTCACTGTTAATCCCGTCCATCTTAATCTTCTGGATTACATGGTGGACTAAATGCCGAACTAAAATCCATGTAGACAACATTCACAGCCCTACCATCATCAACCTTTGTCACCACGTCAAAAAACTCAGACAAGTTAGTAAAATACTTACTGCGTATTTGTACAAATCCCTAATTAACTCATCTTTAGTTTTCGAATAAATAGAGGATGAAAAGGGTCTGATTTTTATTTTTGAAGATTCTTTAGAACAGAGATATAGACAGGCAAGCACAATGTATTTGACAGAAAGGGTGGTATGTTTTTAACAAAGAGTGGTGGAAAAAATTGACATACAGACAAAGTAAAGTTGAGAAATCATTTCAGAGAATGGCAGTGTTAAAGATAGAAGATATTGAAAATAGGACTGGAAGTAGTATAAATTGTTCTCTGTGGAAAAAAGAAGACAATAGTGTTGAAAGTCATGGGGAAATGGAAGTATTGGGTAATCCAGTTAAACAAGTGGCAGGCTCATGGCAGGAAGCTAAAATAGTGCATAGTTGGAAAGTAGGCAGGAAAACTATGCCAGTGAACTTTGCAATTTAATTATTTCAAATCGGAATTTGTTTTGTGCCCAACTGCCATGGATTATTTTTGTATAGCATCTTGGACATAATCCAAATAGTTTCCTGACAAAAGTATTTGAGTGGGGTGGTTTTATCAAAGACAAAATGTGAGTGTGGAGTACAGTGTATATCTCTGTGAAGCTGGACTCGCTTCAATTATATGTATTTGCTCACTGGGTCAATGTACTTTGTAAATTATGTTTAATCAATGGAAGATATTTAACAAGGTCTTATGATCCAAAATATGATGAAACTGGTAATCAATTTGATTATATTCTTGACATATGGACGTGTACGGTGAGGTAAAGGTCCAATGAAAATCTTGCTTGTGCAGCATCGGCTCAGACAACAAATAAACATATAAATTCTACATAAACTATCCAAGATGGAGAAAGGAAAAAGCTTGCAAAAAAAACCAAGAAAAATAATGAGAAGACATTAGTGCAAAGAAAATCTGTGCAAACAAAAACATTAGCGCAAAATTTTTATCATCTTCATTGAAGAACAGAGGGGCCCCACAGGGTCCACTCTCCCTTCCTGTTTACCATCTACACCTTGGACTTCAGCTACAATTCCGTCTCCTGCCACCTGCAGAAGTTTTCAGATGACTCTGCAATTGTGGGCTGCATCAGTGAGGGGAGGGAAGCCGAGTACAGAGATGTAGTCAACGACTTTGTTGAGTGGTGTGGGCTGAATCACCTGCAGCTCAACACCAATAAGACTAAGTCGGTGGTGGACTTTAGAAAGAGAGGTACATCCCTGTCCCCTGTCTCCATCAATGGTGTGGATGTGCAGTTTACCAGGGAGTACAAATACCTTGGAGTGTACCTGGACAGTAAACTGGACTGGTCCAGGAACGCTGAGGCCCTGTACAAGAAGGGACAGAGCCGCCTGTACTTTTTGAGAAGGCTCCGCTCCTTCAGCGTCTGCAGTAAGATGCTGTAGATGTTGTACCAATCGGTGGTAGCCAGTGCCATCGTCTTCACTGCCGTGTGCTGGGGCAGTAGGGCAAAAGCTGCGGACGCCAATAGAATAAAAAAAATGAGGAGTATCCTGGACAATATAACTCACCCCCTCCATGACACACTGGTCAACCTGAGGAGTACCTTCAGCAACAGACTGGTTCTACCAAGATGCAGGTCAGAACGCCAGAGGAAATCCTTCTTCCCTGTGGCTATCAAGCTTTACAGCTCCTCCCCCTTCTGTCGTGGGGTAGACTGAGACTAACTCTCCCCCTCCCCCCCAAATCTTTGCACATCTCCCAAGCCTTAACACTCGTCACTTTAATTTCATGTTTCATGTATTTTGGGTTTTCATGACTGTTGGCAGATCAATTTCCCTCCTGGGATAAATAATATTCTATTGTATCATAGGAATACTTACTGCAACTCAGTATATGAGCTAATTGAACAAAGACCAGAAATAAGCTTGGAATGTTTGCGTTGTACGAGTGAATATCTTAAATTATCCCACCATGTACTTTTATTCCCTTTTATTTTGAGCTTCTGCAGAAATTGTACACACCATTTCGATACAGAAGGAATGATCTTGCATTGAAGTTCCAGGGGATACAGGTACTTAATGCAGAGATGGCCGCCAGGATTCTGATGCCCTCCACAGCTTCCACATGATGCTGTTGTGGTACACCAATTGCAATTCCATCTCTGTCAAATGGTTTATGATTTATTTTGGGTTGAGACACTTTTTCAAAAAGGGTCCAAACAAGGGTCCCAATCCAAAACATTGTCCACTCCATCCACAGATGCTGCCTGACCCGCTAATGCTCTCTACCACTTTGTTTTGCTCAAGCTTCCAGCATCTGTAATTCATTTGACAAATTGGGAATATTTGCAAATAAGAAAAGTAAACCATGTTTAACCAACTTCATAGCTCCAACAGTTGAAAAATTAAAGTTTCTGCTCTTGCATTTCCTCAATTGTAATTATCTGCAAACAAAACCTTGACAAGAATGGTCAAACTATGGCAACTTTTTTAATGCTGTTAATTGTTCTCAACGAAGATGTCTTCTTGAACTATGCACACTACTTAGAAAACAGACTTTAAATACAATCTAGAATCATAAAGTGATACAGTGTGGAAACAGGCCCTTTGGCCCAACTCACCCCCACCGGCCAACAATTTCCCAGCTACACTAGTCCCACTTGCCTGCGCTTGGTCCATATCCCTCCAAGCCTGTCTTATCCATGTACCTGTCTAATTGTTTCTTAAACAATAGGATAGTCCCAGCCTCAACTACCTCCTCTGGCAGCTTGTTCCCTACACCCACCACCACCCTTTGTGTGAAAAAGTTACCCCCTCAGATTCCTATTAAATCTATTCCCTTCACCTTGAACCTATGTCCTTTGGTCCTCGATTCCCCTACTCTGGGCAAATGACTCTGTGCATCTACCCGATCTATTCCTCTCATGATTTTGTATACCTCTATAAGATCTCTCCTCATCCTCCTGCGCTCCATGGAATAGAGACCCAGCTTACTCAACCTTTCCCTATAGCTCACACCCTCTAGTCCTGGCAACATCCTTGTGAATCTTTTCTGAACCCTTACAAGCTTGACAATAACATGGTACCTAGAACTGAACACAATAGTCTAAATGTGGTTTCACCAACATCTTATACAACTGCAACATGGCCTCCCAACTTCTATACTCAATACTCCGAGTGATGAAGGCCAAAGTGCCAAAATCCTTTTTGACCACCTTATCTACCTGCGACTCGACCTTCTAGTGCAACAACATTTAGGAATTACCAAAACAGATTTATTTTAAATTTCCCTGAAGGATATCAAGTATTGGTCACCTGATAGGGAGTGTGTTCGGGGAAGTGGAAGAGAAATCAAGGCTGACACTTGCAGACATGTTGGAAGATTTGTGTTCATCAGGTCATATGATAGGAGCAGAATTAGGCCATTTAGTAAAACAAGTCTACTCTGCCATTCAATCATGGCTGATCTATCTCTCCCTCCCCCAACCCCATTCTCCTGCCTTCTTCCCATAACCCCTGACACCGATACTAATCAATTGTTAATAATATCACTAAAACAAATATACATAGAATTGAAATATGTGAAAATAGATTAAGATAGAAGAGAGAATTGTGGTTTAAAAAAAGCGTTTGTTGCAGTGTTCAGGTGGTTTTATCATGGGGGGAAAAACTAGGCGAACTCTGAGCAATGAAGGAATGAAATTAGCAACCTAAGAAAAGGAGAATATTTAAGAAATACTGTTGATTCACTTAAAAAATAAATGAGAATTTAGAAGGTCAGGGAAAGACTTGAACGCAGGGGACTAAGGGGTGATGTTATCAAGGTGTATAAAAGCATGAGGGGAATGGATAGAGTGAATGCACAGAATCTTGTTCTCCCTAGGGTAGGGAAATCTAGAAACAGAGGACATAGGTTTAAGGTGAGGTGAAACATTTAATAGGAATATCGAACGAGTTGCCAGAGGAAGTAGACGAGGCAGGTACAATGACAACATTTTAAAGGCATTTGGACAGGTACATGGATGGGAAAGATTTAGAAGGTTATGCGCCAAACCGAAAGAGTTAGAGGGATATGGGCAGGTGGGACTAGCATAGATGGTTGACATGGACATGTTGGGTTGAAGTCCTTGTTTCCATTCTGCATGACTATGACCCCTGGTGCAGAAAATGTTTATTAAAATATTTGTTGGGATGAGGCACTGGCGAAGATAAGGGTGAAGGAACTGGAAAATCTGGAGAAAATGTAAATAGGCTGGGAAAGCCTGGCGATGTTCTTCTTTGAACAGAGGAGGGTGCAAGGGGATCAGGGGAGAATTATGTAAAATGATGATGGTTCAGGAAGAGGCTGTTCTTGTTGGCAGAAAGGGTTAAGAACTAGGAGAGATAGAATAACATTATTTGGCACAATGAAATAAATGTGAGATGAGGAAAGAACAATTAAAAGTCTGGAATGGAGTGCCAGGATTACTAATGAACGAAGATTCAATAATATTGTTCAGAGAGTTGAGTAAGTAACTTAATGGATAGTAGTTAGCAGATCATAATGTGTTTCTTTAAGCACTTCGGAACATGGTGTAAATAAAAAATCTGGAGATGCTGGAAGTCTAAACAAAATAGTGAAAATATACAGCAGGTCAGTCAACATCTATGGAAAAAGAAACGGTGTTAACATTTCAGTCAAAGACCCTTCATCAACATTGAATCAAAAGAAACCAAGTTTTAAATTGTAGAGAGAGCAGAGAAGGGTTGTAGAGGAAATTGGGAATATCCCTAAAGGGACTGGCAAGGGGATAAACTATTGATAACGCTATCTGTTAATATAATTTGAACAAGGTAACTTAAAAGTTAAGGAGAGCTGTTAGTGAAAGAGAAAACCACACGAATAATGGATTATTAAAGTTGTGAAATGGAGACTTGTAGGGAATGCCCATTGGATTCAACAGCTTCAGATAACGTGGTTTCTCCGTTTGTGTTAGAACTCATCAGTACTGCCCCAGGTCATCCATCTGCAAGATGGGCTCAGTTTTTCTTTCTTCAGCTTTTTCACCATAGCTTCACTAATCAATCACCTTCACCTACAAATCCACTGTCTTTTGAAAAAGATCTAATTTCCTCTATGGTTCTTATGTAATTATTCAGGTCAATGACCTTCATCAGAACTTGCCCTCCTGATGGAGGAGACAATTTCTTCCTATTGCTTAATCTCTCCAAATATTGAATGCCCTGATTAGGGCTCTGCTGAACTGATTTAAGAGTACACATGGGTTTCTCTTCTTTTCATTAAACCAAAGTCATGACTGACTATTCCCTTCTAATTTCCTCTCTATCTTCTTGACATCTTTCCTGAAACATTATGCTTTGTATTCGACACAATGGTGTGCCTCGACTGTAGATTTGTGATTTATTTTTGCATAACTTGCTAATTTTGTCGTCATTTCTGCTAATTTTGTCGTCATTTCTGCTAATTATGTCGAGTTCATACCATTCTTTCTTAACCATCTTATCAATTACATGTTGCTTCAGAGTTTTGAATTTACATCCCCCTCCCTCTACACTTGGAGCTCCATCAAAGTAATACCATTTAGAATTTACTTGTGTTTTGTGTTATTTCTCTTTGAGTCAATCACTTCACACTTACCTATTTTAAACTGGATCTGGAAGTAGTAAAATAATTCTGGAATAACTCAGCAGAGACAGCATTTGCAGAGAGAAGCACAGTTAATGTCTAAGAGTGATCAGCATCATCAGAATTTACAATTGAGTTAATCTTAGTTAAAATAAACTTAACGAGACGATTGTTAAAATAATTTAAAGTGCAAACTTACCATAAACACAAAACACAAATTGTGCAACAAATACCAATATAGGTCATTTATTTAAAACATGTAAAACAATAATTTTGATCCCTGAGGGACATCATTCCATACTTTAGTCAGGAAAAGACTACCGTAATTGCCTTCTCTTCATTAACCTTCATTAACCTTCATTAATCACTTTCATAGAAACATAGAAAATAGGTGCAGGAGCAGGCCATTCGGCCCTTCGAACCTGCATCGCCGTTCAATATGATCATGGCTGATCATCCAACTCAGTATCCTGTACCTGCCTTCTCTCCATACCCCCTGATCCCTTTAGCCACAAGGGCCACATCTAACTCCCTCTTAAATATAGCCAATGAACTGGCCTCAACTACCTTCTGTGGCAGAGAATTCCAGAGACTCACCACTTATTATGATGATAAATCATCCCTTTAATCATATTGCTTCTGTTTCTTGAATATGCTTGAAATGTGGTACTTTGTCAAATGCTTCCCGCATGCCAATGAATTCAACGTGAATATTTCTAATTTCAGCATAACTAATCTCAGGGTGATTTCACTGTATAATTTCACTCTGGTTCAAATTAATACTCACGGCTTAAAATGTAATTTGAGCTGCTTCACTAATCTTTGGCTGTGTTGAGTGCCAATTACCTAGGAGAGAATTTTTAGTTAATAGGATAATTACAAAAATCTGAACTTGGTAACTTTTGTTAATTTGTGGGAGAGTGGTGATAAAATTAGGACAATTGGATGTTATGTGTGCAGCCTTTTCACCTGTATGGACCTTTGGCCTGAACGGCCAATGTTGGTTATACTTGGTTTGTATCACAATTGACTTGGAGTCAAAAAGTTGCTGGTTCAAATACCACCAGAGCAGCTTCTGCACAAAGATCTATGCTGATTAAACTGTGCAGCACTAATAGAGAGCACTGTGCTTTTACAGATCTTGTCTAGAAAGAGAATCACTTTTCTCAAGTGAATGTGATAGTTCTTGTAGTATTATTTAAGGGGAGTGATATCTAGTTTCCTGACTAAAATAGTAACTGGATATTTTCACTTTGTTTGTAGAGGTTTGCTGTATCCAACCACATTTATGTCTGTGTTGTTGTAGTAGTAGCTCACTTTTGGATATTTTGAAAGTGGCATGAATGTGCTGTATAAAATACAGCTCTTCCCCACTTTTTGTGCAGTAATAACCCTGATTCAAAAAGCTATAAAAAGACACATTTCCAAACTCTGTTCATCCAAGCTCGTGATAAAGATTTTTTTATCTGGAGCAATATGGTTGCCAGAAGTAGATTCGAGCAGAGTAATTAAATCTAGTTTTAACTCTGTATGCTCAGCTGCCTTTCGGATGCAATCCCATTAATAGAAGGAAACAATCACCGTGGGATTCATGAATAGTTAAACCTCTGGAACAATCAGGAACCATTTGTTTCTAATTATGTTCTTAATGAATGAAAATCAAAAAAGGCGTTGCCGGGTAGAGAAAGGGTAATGTTTATGGATAATAAGAGCACAGAAATCAGAAACAGGCCCTTCGGCTCAATATATCCATCTGAACATCAAATACTATCCATGCTAATCGCACTTACCAGCCCATAGCTTCATTTGCTCATCTGGATACCTCTTAAATGTAAATGTCTGGATACCTGGATATCTGGATACCTCTTAAATGTAGATGTAAAGAGAGTCGCTGTGTCCACCATCTTCTTAGGCAGGGAACTCTGGATTTGAACCACTCTCTGGTTACAAATGTTCTTCCTCAGATCTTATCTAAATCTCGTTCCCCTTATCTTTAACCTAAAACTTAGATTCAGATGCCTCTTCTATAGGGAAAGGTTTCCTTCTTCCTTTCCCAATCTATGCCTCTCATAATTTTGTAAATATCTATTAGATCCCATCTCATCGTCCTCTGCTCAAAGAAACTCAAACTCAGCCTATCCTGTCTCTCCTCATCACTGAAATGCTCTTTTCAAGGCAAAAAAAACCAGGAGAATCTCCTCTGCACCTTCTCCTCATTATTCGTACCGTGTAGTGACAGGACTGTAAACAATACTCAAGATATGACTTAACCAACATTTTCTTAAATTTAAACTAGAAATCAAATTGGTCAGACAGGACCTCCCCTCTTCTGCTCTAACAAAGCTGTACTGACTATCTTTAATTAATCCCTGCCTTTTCAAATATAAATTAATCCTGTCGCCAGAATGGTTTCCAATAATCTCCCTCCCACTGGCGTTACACTCACAGGCCTGTCTGGCACCTCACCTATGGAGAGTGAAAACTTTAAATCTCTGTCAGGAATCAAGCAGTTTTGTCACTTGTCTCCAAAGATATATCTCATCAGGTCCTGGAGATTTATCAACATTTTATCCCACTTTAACATCAAATTCCTCCTTTTCAAAAATGGCATGTTCTAGAATGATAAGGAGAATGTGGTGCAAGGCAAAAAAGGTAATAATGGGGCAATACATTATGCAAAGATGTGTTTACAGGAGATACATGATAATAGCAGAATCATTATTTAAAATTGCTGAAGTCAGCATGGAGCCCAGAAGGCTGCAGTGTGCCTTGTGGAGAGATTAAATATTATTCTTCAAACTTGTGTTGATTTTTATTGGAATATTGGTACAAATGAAGACCATCAGACAAATCTTTGTCATGCTTGTGGATTGGATAGAGCTGTTACCCAATATGCTTTTGGTTTCCCTGGAGGATTGTGCATCATAAGTTGTGAATATAACTAAATTGTTAGTTCATCTGCACAGTCTGAGAGTAATATAAAATCTTGTGAATGGAGAACAGAAAGAGATACATGATATTTATGACATGCTGGTGTGTTTATAATATTATTATTCTGAGATGCTCCCAAAGTGTTAAATTCTCAACTCATTTCCAAAAATGCAGTACAGAAACAAAATACATTATGTCTACATTTTCACTGCTATGTCAATTGCTGACTCCACAATCTTGCTCCCAACCCTAAATAGTGTCAATCATTCCTTCAGAAGTGGATATAATTCATAATTTACGGTCCTTAGAGATGTTTTACTTTAGTGTAAAACATTCCAGTTTACATGCTGGCAGAGCTTGTTAAGGTTTAATACTTGCCTCAGAAATAATATTTTTAATAGGTATGTTACAAAAGTTACTTTCAGCGGTGCTGCAATTCTGCCACTGGCCGTGTGCGCGATTTTGGCGCGTTTGAGGGGGGGGGCGGGATTAAAACAGGGATTTTTCCCGACCTGGTCCTGAATTATATTTATTGGAGTGCAAGATGTTGCTAAAGAATCGTTCCTACGGCAGTTCTGTGTGTTTTAAAAAAAATTCACCTGACAAGTTAATCGCTGGAATGATTTTAAAATCAGCTTCTGAAGCCGTCAATGCCGACCACTGGGACGGATTTTATGGAGGACCAGGTAAAAGAAAGTACTTTATTTTTATGTATAAAAGTGTTTCTTAAGATGTATTTAATTCGCATTTTAAGTTGTGAAACGGTGATTTTTTTCCCCCCGGAGAACCGGCAGTGTATTTGCTGCTGATATGGGGGACTAAATTCACCGCACCCTGAACGTTCCAAATGGTCCCGTTCCAGAAAATCCCACTCGTAAGCTGATTTAAATGGCCATTAATTTACAGGTATTAAACATGAAATTCCTTCCATTTGGCCTATAAACCCATGACAATGAGATTTAAAAATTATGTTATATTCTGAATTCTTGTGTGAAAGTTATTTGGACACTTAGTCTATTTAAAAATGTTAATCTATTCTTAAGAAATGGATAGATGTTTAGATCTAGTAATTGAATTTTGTAATTAGCTACAATTAGGTAACTAACTAATTGTATGCTTTAATTTCGTCCTCTAAGTAAGATTGTTTCATATTTGTTTCAGAATGCTTCAATCTATAATAACTGAACATTTCTTTCAATTCTCTTAAATTTTAAGAAAGTTATCGGCTTTTAAATGTTCTCGATCACAGCTTTTGTGTTAAGTCAATGAAAAAGCAAAAGGGAACAAGATGCCAATTTCCGAGTATGAAAATGGCCATAGCTTTTTTAATACTGAAGATATGAAAGTGAATTAGGTGTCAAATTAAACTTCTTTTTATGCTTTATCTGATGGGATAAATTAAAGACTTGGTTTTTAAAATCTCAAAATGTTGTAACATTGCTATTTTTAAGGACTAAATGTCTGGCAATTCATTTATGGACAGGGAGCTTTAAACTTCTTTCTCACATCCACAGTCGATTTTCCACAGCGACCACGTTGCTCCTTGGGATTTTTGTGATTGCAAGGTAGTCAAAATAAACGTGAAGGTACAAAACACCCCAGCCTAAAACCTTTGATCATCATGTGCAATGATGCCTTCTAATGGGGCCATATTTCAGTATGCAAGATCAGTAGAACCACATTTCATTCATCTGGATCAGGCTATTGTTGTCTCACTTCGCAGACCTCTTCAACACCAAAGTGCCATAAATCGCAGTGTTCATGGTGATTGTACATTGAAGGACTCTTGGCAAACTCTTTCAAGAATCACTAGAGTCAGGAGTGGTTCCAGACAATTGGTGAATTGCAAATATTACTCCACTGTTCCAGAAGGGAGCGGGACAGAAGAGTGGAAACTGCAGCAAGACACAAAGCTGGAGGAACTCAGCGGGACAGGCAGCATCTCTGGAGAGATGGAATGGGTGATGTTTCGGGTCAAGACTCTTCTTCAGACCAAAACATCACCCATTCCATCTCTCCAGAGATGCAGCCTCTCCCACTGAGTTACTCCAGTTTATTTGTGTCTATCTTCGGTTTAAACCAGCATCTGCAGTTCCTTCCTACACAGTGGCAACAGTGGGCCAGTTAGCCTGACTTTCGTGGTTGGTAAAATTTTAGATTCCATTATAAAGGATGAGGTTTCTGAATACTTAGACGTTCATGATAAAATTGGCCAAAGTCCGCATGGTTTTGTGAAAGGGAGATCTTGCCTGACGAACCTGTTGGAATTCTTGAGGAAGTAAATAGCAGGATAGACAAAGGAGAGCAGTGGATGTTGTTTACTTGGATTTTCAGAAGGCCTTTAAGGTGACGCACGTGAGGCTGCTGAAGAAGATGAGAGCCAATGGTATCAAAGTGGAAATACCAGCCTGCATAGCAGGTTGGCTGGATGGCAGAAAGCAAAGTGGCAATAAAGAGGGCTTTTTCTGTTTGGTTGCTAGTGACTAGCCATGTTCCACAGGTGGTCGGTGCTGGGACTGCTCCTCTTTACTTTGTATATCAATGATTTGGATGAGGGAATTGAAGGCTTTGTGGCCGGGTTTGCAGATGATACTAAAATAGGTGGTGGGGCAACTATTGTAGAGAAAGCAGGGACTCTGCAGAAGGAAGACACAAAATGCTGGAGTAACAGAATTCCTTTTCTCCAGATATGCTGCCTGACCCGCTGAGTTACTCCGGCATTTTGTGTCTATCTTCAGTGTAAACCAGCATCTGCAGTTCCTTCCTACACACTCTGCAGAAGGACTTGGACAAGTTGGGAGAGTGGGCTAAGAAGTGACAGATGGAATACAGTAGCAACGTCCGGAGTTATGCATTTTGTAGTAGGAATAAAGGTGTAAACTATTTTCTAAATGGGGAGGATTCAGAAATCGAAATGGCAAAGGGACTGGGGAGTGCTGGTGCAGGATTCCCAAAACGTTAATTTGCAAGTCAAATCAGTAGTAAGGAAGGCAAATTCAATGCTAGCATTTATTTCGAGAGGACTAGAATATTTAAAAAAAACAGAGCTGTGATGCTGAGGCTTTATAAGGCACTGGTCAGACCACAATTTGAATATGTGAGCAGTTTTGGGCCTCGTATCTAAGAAAGAATGTGCTGGTGCTGGAGTGGGTCCAGAGGAGGTTTATGAGAATGATTCCAAGGATGACCGGATTAACATATGATGAGTGTTTGACGGCACTGGGCCACTACTCGCTGGTGTTTAGAAGGATGAGGGAAAACATTGAAACTTACCGAATAGTGAAAGGCTTGGATAGAGTGAATGTGGAGAGAATGTTTCCACTAGTGGGAGAGTCTGTGACCAAAGGCCATAGACTCAGAATGAAAGGACGCACCTTTAGAAAGGAGAAGAGAAGGAACTTCTTTAGTCAGAGGGTGATGAATCTGTGGAATTTATTGCCACAGACTGCTGTGGAGGCCGTCAATGGATATTTTTAAGGCAGAGATTGACAGATCTTGATTGGTACAGGAGTCAAGGGTTACGGGGAAAATGCAGGAGAATGGGGTTGAGAGGGAAAGATAGATCAGCCATGATTGAATGGGAGAGTAGAATTGATGGGCCAAATGACTTAATTCTGCTCCTATAATGTATGAACTTATGAACTTCATTATCACCTTTTTAATCAAAAAGGTGCTCGTGAAGTTTGTCAAGAATCCTCTAATCTCCTAATGCATCCTCAGAAACATAACCTGCAGCATTTTAAAATGCCAGAGGGATCTATTTTGTGAGGATAGATTAACCAGCTGAGGCCTCAATCCTTGCTGTGTAAAAGAATAAGAGCTGATTTGAATAAAACACAAAAGTTCCTGAAATGGATTGATAGTATATTTGCAGAGAGGATATTTCCTTTGGTCAGGGAAGGAAAAATATTTTAGGTAAAGGAGCTATCCTTTTAATATTTGAAGAGGCACTCTTCTTCCCTCCTCCATTACAGTCATTAAATATATTTCTGCTGCTTGGCTTTAACAAAGAATGCATCTACCAAGATTGCTGGGCAGAGAGTTATTGGACGTTATGTTCAGTTGAGCGGAATCCTATTGGGAACTGCACGTTTCCCATTTCAGTGGATTAGTTTTGAACTAGTTAGCGCAGAGATTTGAACGATGGTATGTAAGATAAGGAGTACAGTCAGAGGTACATCAGAATAGTTACGCCCATGTAGCAAAAACTTGACTGATGGTTTTGGTTATGGGAATGAAAGCACAATAGCTTTGTTATTGGATATGTAATCATAAAGCTTGAATGATTAACCGGGGTTCAGGGTCAGCAGTGAGGGAATTGAAATTCAGTTAATTCATTAAGACTGGAATGAAAAGACACCAGACGAGCATAGAACTATTGCAAAACCCAGTTAGGTTTGCTGATGTTCTTAGAGAATGAAATCTGCATGCTTAGCTAGTCCGACCTGTGTTCAGCTCTAAATACAGAACAATGGGCTTGAGTCTAAACAATCATTCAGTTGTATCAAGCTGATGTTTTAAGAAATGACATTATAAGGAAAAAATCTGGATGAGGCATCCAATGTTGATCCAGACTCCGAACCCAGTCAACTCTGGAAAAAAATATCCTCACTACTATTTGGGAACATTACAAAATGTGAGATTTGGTAAACTGCATCTGAGCACATACAGTATATCATCTTAAAATCTTCTCTGGATATGTGCTGTTCCAACAGTATGCACCCATTATGTGTTGTGGTATGTATGAATTACATTTATGAAGGAGTGATAACATTGACTCATTGACTCTTATGGGCCTGTCCCACTTAGGCGACTTTTTAGGCGACTGCAGGAGACTATGCAGTCGCCACATGGTCGCCACATGTTCGCGGGTGGTTGACGGGGAGTCGCCTTCATGGTCGTGAGGAGTTCCCGAATTCTGGGAACTAGTCGCGGCCTAATTATGGACACCGTGAATTTTTCAACACGTTGTAAAATTGGCAACGACTAGAATGAAGTTGCCATGGGGAGTAGCGAGAATTCTCGTGCCGTAGGTAGGTCGCCAGGAGGTCCTAATGGGTTGCCAGGAGGTCGAAGGTTATCGGAGGTTCTCGTAGGTTGTAGTCTGTGCTGACCGGTTAATTTCATTTGCTCATTGGGGGGAAAAAAGGTAAGCAGTAGTTTTCAGATCGAAGAACAGCCGACCGGTAATGTTAAATGTCTGCCGATCTTCACAGTCGTGTATCTCCGGCATCTTAAAAGTTGTTGTAAAGGAGTTAAGTCTGACACACTGTAACTTTACTGAGTCTTTAATAAAGGCACATGTCAAACACGTCCCAGTACTGACTGCATCTAGTCTTCAGGTGCACTGGAACCAAGGAAGGAGCAAGGGGAAGATATCACAGTTATACTGAGATGACTGGGCGTGGTTAGTGGTATTGAGGTAGCTACATTATAGGTTGCATGCATAAACCATCTACATCCTTTCCCTTAGAAATCTAAAATTGAAGTTATAACAGTGGCGGTGTGATTATACAACACATGCAAATTTAAACGAAATCACCGTAGCGGACAGGAGGTTTGACAACCCGACCCGAGCGTGTGCGTATAGCACCATCACCCTCCCCACCAGATAGAAGAGGAGGCGGAGCAGTAGCAGCCGGGAAGGAGAAAGTCGGCGGAGACCCAACCGGGAATGCGGGAGGTGACCCAACCGGCACAGGTGATCCAGGAGGAGGAGACGGGGGAGAAGGAGGAGAAGGAGAACGAGCAGGGGAGGAGATCATCTGCCCGAACCCAGGAAGCGCAGAGGGTGGAGAACGCGGCAAGCGAACTGACCGGGGCATGCAGGGAGCTGTGGGGTAACTAGTAATGACAGGATTGAAACGCAACGGAGGAGCGTAGGGATCCGCAGGAGGAGGCAGAGGCTCGTTAACGGCCAACAGGTGCTGGCGGCTCCGGCGGTAGACAGTTCCATCAAAGTCCACCAGGTAAGATCTCGGGGAAGTGTCCACACCAACAACGGTTGCGAGTCGGGAGAATCCGGTGGCTGTCTGCATGCGGACGACCTGGCCAGGCAGTAATGTTGAGAGCGGGCGGCAGGACTTGTCGTGAGAGCGGCGCTGTACCTCATGCTTGTGAGCAATCCGTTGCTGAACGGCGGCAGGCTGGAGGACCTTGGGCACCAGAGATTGTTGGATGATCGGCATCGGTGGGCGAAGCACGCGGGACATCAGACGCTGGGCAGGGGATCGCATGGTAGGGTCCCGTGAGATGTTGCGAAGGTTTAGTAGACCTAGGTAGAAGTCACCATTGGAGAGACGAGACTGCTCGAGCAAATTCTTGGCACTGCGGACAGCTCGCTCGGCCAGGCCGTTGCTCTGCGGGTAATCGGGGCTGCTGGTATAGTGAGTGAAGTTCCACTTCACAGCGAAAGCCTGGAATTCTGCACTGGCGAACTGACGGCCGTTGTCGGTCTGCAAGCGGACCGGGGACCCAAAGGTAGCAAAGTGTCTGCGCAGCTTACTGATAACCATTTCAGAGGTGATAGCAGGGAGAAGGTCCACTTCGAACCAGTTGGAGTATGAATCAACCAACACCAGGTAGTGCTTGCCTCGCCATTCGAATATGTCAGCAGCCAGCGAGGTCCAGGGCATGGCAGGCGCAGGCTGCTGCAGAAGTGGCTGGCGCTGCTGATCTGGGGCAAGAGTGTTGCAATCAGGACAGGAGGCTACTCGGGCTTTAATATACTTGGCCATGCCGGGCCAATAGTATTGTTCTTGGGCATGTGAGACGGTGGCATCGGCTCCGGGATGCCCCATGTGGGCAGCGTTGTAGTACCAGTCGTATAGGGAGGCAGGGACGACCACCTTGTGACCCTTGATGATGATGCCGTCCCGGAGCACAAGCTCGTCGCGGACCAGAAAGAAAGGGTGGGCGCCCGCAGGCAGTGAGGTGCGTCTGCTGGGCCACCCCCGCTGGATGACAGCTGCGAGCTGTTGCAGGTCGGGGTCGTTGGCGGTGTGCTCAACCAGGCACTGCAGCTGCTTAGAGGGAACAAAGTTGACATTGAGTACCTGCAGATCCTCCTGCTCGTAGGGGTGCCTGTCACAGGAGGAGCGGGGGGCCCGGGACAGCGCGTCGGCCACATGCATCTCGGTGCCCCTCTTGTACACGATCAGAAAGTCGAACCGCTGAGCTGTAACATCATGCGCTGGAGTCTAGCTGGAGCGATGTGGATGGGCTTATTGAGGATGGTCACCAAAGGTTGATGATCCGTCTCGACGGTGAACCTGGTACTGAAAAGGAAGTCCTTGAACTTGGAGCAGGTGAATACAACCGCAAGAAGCTCCTTCTCGATTTGTGCATAGCGCTGCTCAGTGTCTGTCATGGTACGCGAGGCATAAGAAATGGGCTGCAGCGAGCCGTCATCATGGAGTTGCAGGCAGGCAGCACCGAGTCCGAAGCGGGAAGCATCACACGTAACTACAATTGGACGTTGCAGATCGAAAAACTTGAGAGACGGTGTGCTAATCAGCTTTGTTTTGAGAAGGTCGAAAGCCTGCTGGTGTTGGGGAAACCAGGACCAGGCAATGTCTTTTTTCGTCAGTTGCCTCAGGTGTGCGCTCAACTCGCTGAGGTCGGGGATGAACTTTCCCAAATAGTTGACCATGCCCAGGAAACGCTGCAGGCTGGTCACGTCGGTCGGAGCAGGCAGCTCGGAGATAGCGTTGGTCTTCTGCAGATCAGGTTTCAGCCCGTGGGCTGTGAAGATGTGGCCAACATAGGGTACTTCAGCTACACGGAACTTGCACTTTGACGGGTTAAGTTTTAAGTTGATCTGGCGAGCGCGGTCTAGAATCCGTCGGAGGTTGTGGTCGTGCTCAGCAGCATCTTTCCCATAAACCAGGATGTCATCCACTATAATGGCACATGGCAGGCCGGCAAACAGCTGCTCCATGGAGCGTTGAAACACTTCGCTAGCAGAGTTGATGCCGAATGGCATCCGCAAAAATTTGAATCTTCCGAAGGGGGTGCCAAAAGTGGTTAAGTCTGAGGAGTGTTTGTCTAGAGGTATTTGCCAGAATGAGCTCCTGGCATCAATGACAGAGAACACCGTGGCCTGACCGACCTGGGCAGCAACATTTTCTACAGTCCTCATGGGGTAATGATTACGTCTTATTGCCAGATTTAAGTCTTTGGGGTTGATGCACACCCGTATCTCGCTCTTACCCTTCTTCATGGTGGTGACCATGGTGGAGACCCACTCGGTGGGTTCGCTGACAGCTTCAAGCACTCCCATGTCAACCATGTTCTTCAGCATGGCTTCGACCTTGCCCTTCATGGCAAATGACACCCTGTGTGGAGCACGGACTACTGGTACAACCGACGGGTCAGTTGCGATCTTGTATACAAGGGGCAGCTTACCCAGTTCATCATCGAATAGGTCAGGGTACTCGGAGAGTGGATTCAGCATCGCCCGCACTTCGTGGACAGTACGGTCAAAGGACACCAGCCCAAGATCCTGACATGCCTGATTGCTCAACAGAGTCACAGTCACAGTCAAGAATGAAAAACGACAGGTCACACGAAGATTTCTTCAGCACACAGTGGAAGGTGGCCCTCCCCACAGGTTTTAGCTCCTCTCTCCCATAAGCACGCAATATGGAGCGATCAGCAGTTAACAGCTGATTATTACTTATCTTCCTGAACAGGGATGTTGACATAACATTCACCTTCGCCCCCGTGTCCAGCTTAGCAGTGAAGGATTTGTTGTTGACAGTGACAAGCACAGAAGGATCGGGGAGGCGAGATTGATTATGAAGGAGAGAATAAACACTGGCATCTCCCATGGAAATACTGTGCTCAGAGTCGAGGGCAGTGTCGACAGAAGACTGGGAACCGAATTCGTTATCAACTTGTTGAAGGTTGTTTAAAACTTGTCTGGGAGCTGGAGGAACGTTCCCACGGGAGCGACAGGCAGCTGAGAAATGGTTCATCTTCTTACAGAAATTACAAGCTTTACCAAATGCTGGGCACTGCGACTGCATAGAGTGGACATAATTGCAGTTGGGGCACTTCTTGACAAGCGGGACCCGAGCGGCATAATTCAGCCGCGGTGCAGGGCGAACGTTGTCTTGCTTGCGACGGGGCATAGCAACACCAGTCAGATTAATAGCCCGATTGTCAGATCCCCTCTGCCCATGTAGCGGGGCAACCACCTCAGCTATTCGGCATGCATGCATAGCCTCAGTCAGGGTGAGATCCGGTCTTCGCAGCAGCTCCGCTCGTAGCTTCTGATCTAGCATGCCGGTGACCAAAATATCTCTGGTGAGCTGATCACGCATGTTCTCGAAACGGCACCGCTGAGCAAGGTAGCGCAGGTCAGCGATAAAACATTCAACAGGTTCATCAGGCTGCTGTTTCCTTGTAAAGAATCTAGCCCGCTCCAATATACGGTTGGAGGGCAAGTCACAAATCTCCGCAAACTTGCGTAAGAGACATACCGGGTCGTTGGCAGATTCCGCCGGCTCGACGACCTGGTCGTTGTCATCCAGGACCTCTGGATTGTAAGTGAAAGCCCGAGCACGCTTCATAGCATTGGGACCGGCAAGGTTCAGCAGGAGTGAGGCTTTGACTGCATCAGGGTCGTTTCAGTGCACGATGTTGATGAAGTGGTTGTAGTCCATCACAAAAGTAGCCCATCGCTCCGCAATGTCAGCGTCAAAGACAAGGGGAGAGGGTTTGCGGCACGAGAATGCCATGGTAAATAGGGAATTAAACACTAGTAAAACTAGGAGCAAATAAAATCCGATAAACAGGAGGCGCGCGTTTAACGTACTGACACCATGTAAAGGAGTTAAGTCTGACACACTGTAACTTTACTGAGTCTTTAATAAAGGCACATGGCAAACACGTCCCAGTACTGACTGCATCTAGTCTTCAGGCGTACTGGAACCAAGGGAGGAGCAAGGGGTAGATATCACAGTTATACTGAGATGACTGGGCGTGGTTAGTGGTATTGAGGTAGCTACATTATAGGTTGCATGCATAAACCATCTACAGTTGTCTCCACTCCTTCTCCTCCGTCGCCAGTAGTTGCCTGAATAATTGCCTAAGTTGGACAGGCCCAATAGTCTCATGAAGCCTTGTCATCAGGCTAATAATTATAAGCAAGTGTACTTTGTGTTAACAGTTCATTGTCCATAATCCACCAGATGTAACGTAGCAGCGCACTCGGGCTTCCTTTACACCATCTCGCAAATCTGTGTTTTCTGCTGTCTAGAAGAAAAAGTGTATCTAATCCACAGAATCATTCACAGATAACTGGTGGATTAAGAGTTGTTGGGCCTCATGACAAATGCAGACATGCATGCAATGTCCATGCTCTCCTGCACCCTTTCATTGGCCATTAGACTGGAGCCCAGTGTATCAGATCATGTTTGATGTGATCCTCGACAGCTGACCCATGCTGACATTGAGTAGACCACAGAACACAAGTTCACACTAGTGTGTCCATGGACTGGCTGGACGATTGGAAGGGCAATATTTTGCCTCTGGTCTACAACCACTGCCTCCGCTGCTCTGCTCCTGGTCCCATGTGTTTTAACTGTATAGTGATGACACCAGCCACTCTTTTTATTTTTGGAAGTGCCAACCCCTCAGCCTCAGGCTTTACTGACAAAGTTGTAATTCTGAACTGTACCTTCTGAACCTTCTGAATTTTGCAGTCGACAGGGCAGTACTCTGCATATCTCCAACTTGGACAATTTTACATTTTTATCAAGCCAATTAACCTACAAACCTGTACGTCTGGAGTGTGGTTACTTCAAGGGTGGGGGGAGACTTCTCTGGCTGAGAACCACTTCTCTGGCTAATCCTCCTCTGAGCATTACCTTTACACTTTCAAACTGAGAAAGCAAAAATAATTCCAGCCTTGTCTGAGAAGCTGCTGTCCTATTAATCAATAGGAAAGAACAAAATATATTTCCATATTCTGCTGTTCTAATCATAGCCAAGGTGCAGTAACCTCCATGTCTACGCTGCCTTCTGTTGGTTTCATTTAGTTGGACCCTTGTCCACTTGTTGGTGTGGTTGAGCACTGTCTTAGTCCTGGGCTTTTGTTAGAGTAAACAAGCCTCCCTCATAACTACCTCTTTCCCACTACACCTCAACCCTCCTTAACATTCAATCAATGGTTCCTTATTCTTCACATGAAAGAAAGGGTGGTGGTTCTCACCTCGAGAACAAATTTGTACAGCATCATATTTAGTTCATTTATGTTGTATTCACAGATGAAAAGCTTTTACCAATTGTGATTTGTTTTCCTGTTGATTTTATGCAGGTAAAATATCACTCTGTACAAGATCAGATATTGGCAAAGATTTGTTCATTTGAATGTTCATTTGAATGTTTTCAGGAAATTGTTCATTTTATTTTCTAAGCTATAATTTCAGTACAATTATAACTCTTTCTCAAAGCAAAACATGCAAGTGAAAATGTCAATTGCTGCAATGGTTAGGTTGATTGCATCATTGCCAGGATCTGAAGCTGTTTGATCTGTGACTGCTCAGGACCCCCACTGAGTCAGTATTCGGGATTGCATCTCATAAAACCGGGAGCATCTTACAAGCATACACACGACACACGTCAATGTTTCTTTTCCTAATCTGTTTCAGCAAATTGTTTTGTGGCAAAAAGAAGCATAACATAATTTTTTCTTCGTTTCAAGTCAATGTAGAGTAATGTAACTCGACATAGAAATTTTGCGTTCTCTGAATAATGCAACTTGACATAGAAACATTGCCTTCGCTGAATAAATGTCATCCTTATTTTTGATGCTTCTGCAAGGCTATATTTTTTATTAGTTTCTTCACAACCATCGAGGCTGGCACAGGAGAATTTAATAGATTAATATGGGAGGCTCATGAGTTGTCGTGGTGATCATGTGTAGGCATTTGAGGATGGGCTGTCAGTCTCAATATGTGGTCAAGCTTCTGTTGAATAAAACTTGAATGAGGTTCAACTGTTGCAATTAAGTTTTTCTCTTCCCCTTTCTCTTTGCCTATTAGTGCATACCACAACATTTTTGGAATGCTGGTTCCATGTTTTAATGAGATGCATCTAGCATCTTTACAAGGGCAGTACAGTGGCGCAGCTGTAGTGTTGCTGCCTCGGTGTCACAGTCCCGGGTTCGATCCTGACTATGTGCTACCTGTACGGAGTTTGCACTTTTGACCTGTGACCCTGTGGGTTTTCTCCAGGTGTTCCAGTTTCCTCCCACACTCCAAAGACGTGCGGGTTTGAAGATTAATTTGTCAACTGGTAAATTGTAAATCCGCCCTAGTGTGTTGGATAGTGCTTGTGTACAGGGTGATTGCTCGTCGGCGCGGACTTGGTGGGCCGAACGGCCTGTTTCTGTGCTGTATGTCTAAAGTCTAAATCTTTTCCATAAGGTAAATTAAGGTGAACAACAATCAAAATTTATGCTGTAACATGGGATGACCAGCTTGTTTTACTGGAAATATCAAACTATTCATACCGCTTCCTGACAAAGAGCCCAAAGGGTTTCGGCAAAGTCATAATACATCAACAGAACTTGAGTAGATAAAAAACTACACATTTTCCAGCATTTGAAATTCCATCATTCCATTTCAAGTTTACTTTCTGTCTGGCATAAAATGCTAGGATATTTGATAGTTTTGGGAAATTTTCCTAATTGTAATTAAATGCTTCTTTCTGAGGGAGCAGATCCTCAGGTGTCTAAAATTTGACTGTCCATTACTATTGTACGTATTCAATCTGGAATAATTTTCAATATTTTGTTTTAAATTTCAAACGCAACATTTTTAGTTCTTACTCAAAATACTCTTGGCAGTGATTTGTGGGGGTTACAATGTTCGGAAAGACTACTTAAACTGGGAATTTTCCCAACAAAAGTTATACTAATGAGTAGGCAGGAACTGTAGATGCTGGATGGGTGGCATTTCGGGTCAAGACTCTTCGTCAGACTGGTTAGAGATAAGTGAAACGAGAGATGTAAATGATAATGTGGAGAGATAAAGAACAATAAATAAAAGATATGCAAAGAAGTAACGATGATAAAGGAAACAGGCCATTGTTTGAAAACGAGAAGCTAGTGGTTTGCCACATTTTCCCATCTCCACCCCTTTCTGCCTTCCGCAGAGACCATTCCCTCTGCCACTCCCTGATTAACTCATCGCTTCCCACCCAAACCACCCCCTCCCCAGGTAACTTCCCCTGTAACCGCAGAAGATGCAACACCTGTCCCTATACCTCCTCTCTCGACTCTGTCCTGGGACCCCAACAGTCCTTTCTGGTTCAGCAGAGGTTCATTTGCACCTCCTCCAACCTCATCTACTGTATCCGTTGTTCAAAATGTGGACTCTTTTACATCGGCGAGACCAAACGTAGACTGGGCGATCGTTTCGCGGAACACCTACACTCAACCTGTCTGAACCTACCCGATCCCCCGATAGCCACTTTAATTCTCACTGTTCCCATTTCCACACTGACCCTTCTGTCCTAGGCCTCCTCCATTGTCACAGCAAGGCCAAACACAAATTGGAGGTACAGCCCCCCATATTTTGCTTCGGCAGCTTACAACCCAGAGGTATGAATATTGATTTCCCTAACTTCAAGTAACCCTTGCATCCCCTCTCTCTCTGTCCCTCCCCCACCATAGTCATCATACTAGTTTCACTGTTGTCCTATTGAGTTTCACTTGTATAACTCCTTTTCTCCTTGCCTACAATGGACCATTGTGGCCTCTATCTTTCCTTGATCATTGTTACATTTTGCATATCTTTCATTCTATATGTCTCTCTATATCTCCTGTTTCCCTTTCCCCCGAATCTGTCTGAAGAAGGGACTCAACCCAAAACGTCACCTATTCCTTTTCACCAAAGATGTTGCTTGATTCTCTGAGTTACTCCACCGTTTTGTGTCTGTCTGAAGTCTGGAGAAACTTTAGTTAGGACTAGACTAAGTGGAACCCCTTGGGTCCCTGTCGCACAGGAAGCTTGGTCCCCCAACGCAATACTCCACCACTCACCCATAGCCCCCAACTGCACAGGCACAGCTCATTTCCCCTCATCCCTAGCATTCTCTCCTCCTCCTCTTCACCCTCGCTCTTCTTTCCCTGCTCCTCCCCATCCCAAATATATATATATATATATATATATATATATTCCTCTTCCTCTTCCTCTTCCTCTTCCTCTTCCTCCCCCCCCCCCCCCCCCCCCCTCCCCCTCCGCACCGGCATGTGGGCAGGGGGGGGAGGTCGGAGAAAAGATGGGGAAGAACCATGGGGGAGAGGGGGGTATCACGAGGGAGGTGGGAGAGCTGCAGGGCATTGCGATGGTGGTGCATTTGGGACTCACAGTGGCCGCTCTCCTCCGCCGGGTTCAGATTCACTGCTTTCCATTTGGTGACATCTACGACTTCGCGCTGGGCCGCTTCCGGTCCCTCTGAAAATTGCGTCCGGGTGGAGACTTCCGGCCGGCTAGGAGAGGAGATCGATCTACGCAAGCGCGATTTTTACGATTTTTAAACCTCGCTAACTTTTACAACATACTATCGATCTGAACAAAACTTAGTGCACTCGCAGCACAGGAGAATGGTGAGTGAGCTCACAAACAATCGTAGCGCTATCGCGTACCGCTTTTGTGCAAATAGAAAAACCGTGCAAACCGGAGGAGCAGAAGATCAGAGTTTTAGTTATGTACTAGACTAAGTGGGACCCGTTGGGTCCCAGCATCACATGGGAGGGCTGGTCACCAACGCAATATTCCACCTCTCCACCAATTCCAATACTGTTCGCCAGTGGGGGGGGGCTGTCTGTTGCGCTAGTATGGGTGTTGCGGGTTGAAGGTACTGGATTCCAGAGGGCTAGTATAGACATTGTGGGCCGTATGGATGCTTGGGCAGGCATCCAACTGTTGCAACTATTTTAAAAGCCAAGCCAAGGCAAACAATTGGGCTGCAGCCACCCGACAACCAAAATTCATTTTGTGAACACAAACTTGTCGAAATGGCTAGGCAAACAATTGGGCTGCAGCCACCCGACAACCAAAATTCATTTTGTGAACACAAACCTGTCAAAAAGGCGAGGCAAACAATTGGGCTGCAGACACCCGACAACCAAAATTCATTTTGTGAACACAAACTTGTTAAAAAAGGCGAGGCAAACAATTGGGCTGTAGACACCCGACAACCAAAATTCATTTTGTGAACACAAACTTGTTAAAGGCGAGGCAAACAATTGGGCTGCTGACACCCTACAACCAAAATTCATTTTGTGAACACAAACTTTTTAAAAAGGGCTGCAGCCACTTTACAGCCGCATCAAGGGGACTCACCGTGGAGTAGACGTGCATTAAGTGTTATTTGCAGCTCAGAGAGCCGTGACCCTCTCGCTTCCTGGTCTGGCAGAGACTGAGTGAGGCACGACACTTCCTGGTTTTATAGTCCCTCCCCCTGCCGCCAGCGGGGGCAGCAGAGAGAATGGGGAATTTTGTAAAAACATTAATATCTCTCTCATTTTTCATCGACGGAAAAAATCCTGAGCGAGGTGGCCTAAAATGACGGCCGTAGGTGGCGGCGTTCTCTCGGAAATCGCAGCACAGTCGGCCAAAAGCAGTCAAGATCAGAGATTTTGTAATATAGATAGATGTGGAAGTCACTACTACGTGAAATTATTGATGATGATGATTACTTTAAATATAGCTAAAATATATTCGTTTTGAGTGTTAATTATTAAATCAAGATAAATTTAAACAATGAAGCATAGAGTAAGATTATGCATTCTAGTCAAGAATAAATAAGAACATAAAACATTGCAGCACTAGATCATGCCCTGCGGCGCAGCATGGCTACACTGACCATAACACCAATCTTACTCATCACATTTGCCTGCACATGGTCCATATCCCTCTATTAATAAGATAGCCACAAAATGCTGGAGTAACTCAGCGGGTCCGACAGCATCTCTGGAGAAAAGGAATAGGTGACGTTTCAGGTCGAGACCCTTTTTAGACTGAGAATCAGGGGAAAGGGTAACTAGAGGTATGAAAAGGTACAAAGATAAAAGAATGAAAGACATGAAATGAACAAATCAACGCCAGCAATGTTGATCAAGGTAAGGTGGAGCCCAGAATGGTCTCTTGTTGGCTGTGAGAAAGGTGATAATGAGTAGATACAAACTGTGAAACTAAGCAGGACGACAGTGAAACTATTAGGACGATTAGGGTGTGGGAGAGACGGAGATAGGGAGGAATGCAAGGGTTACTTGAAATTAGAGAAATCAATATTCATTCCACTGGGTTGTAACCTGCCCTATTCTTTGCCTGTTTATGTCTTTCTAAATGTCTTAAAAGTTGCATCTTCTTCTACCATCTTCCCTGGCAGTGCATTCAGGCACCTATCACTCTCTCTGTGAAAAAAGAAAACTTGCCTCGCACCATCTCCTTTAAACCTCTCACCTTAAACCTACGCCTTCTAATACTTGTGGAAAAGAGTTCTTATACATTTGTAAAATTTCTATTGAAACTAGCATGACTCTTGGAAAAGAACATTACAATGAACAGGATCATAATTCTTTTCCGCAATTTTGATTGCAATATTCAAAAGGACTAATCCCTTACTTTCATATTTTCAATCAGGAACGTTGCTCTCATGTTACAGAAGGTGACAAAATAACCAGCATATGCCTCTAAATTAACTGTTGGATTTAAGCAGTAGCTAAGCAGGCACATGACAGATAAAACAATGGAAGAATATGTTGCTATGATTAGATCACACAACCTTTTTTAGAGAAGCCTGATTTACAAATGGAACCACCCTGTAAGGCATCTCATGAAAAACATATTTTAACAGTATATAATCGGGTACTAATACTTCAATTTGTGGTTATAGTGCACTGCCTCTGTGCTGTTCCACTTGGCTTCCTTTTTACGCTTGTCTTTCGGCCTTTTCCCCTGCTGCTCAACTTCCATCCCTCACTGCTATGCTCATTGCCTTTCTGCCTCTGCCTTGTTGTTCTGCTTGCTTCTTGATTGTTTCTCTATTTGGTATCCCCACTACTCCCTTGTTGCTCTGTGCATCACTTCTCTGATGTTCTATTATCTTGTTCTTGTGATTGTTAACCCTCAACTCAGGCAATAGATTTACCACTCCTCCACTTCTCTTGCCACTTCCTTGCTGCGTCACACACCACTTCTATGATTCACATTTCTGCTTGACCTGAAGTGTGCCCAACCCTTCTGCATACCAGCATTATACAATGAGAAAATTGTGCCCATGAACACTGAAAACATAATGTTGACAAATTTCTGCATACAGTAGCGTATATATGCAACTAGAGGAAGAATGGATCTAGACTCGGAGCTCAGAATTCCAAGGTTCCTTCACTCAAAGGATAGTAAATCTCTGGAATTCTCTACCCTGGACTGGTGCAGAAGCTCAATTAATTCATTTAAGACTGAGATAACAGATTTCTGGATACTAAGGGAATCAATGGATATGGGGATAGTTGCTGAAAATGACTCTTGAGGTAGAACATTAGCCATGATCTCAATGAATGACAGCACAGACTCCGAGAACCAGATGACCTACTCCTGCTCCCATTTCTTGTGTTCTTGCACACACCTAGGACCAGTGCTGGGACGAATCTGAGCCGACAGTAGAATGAGTCCAACTTAGAGACTTTAGCTTTAGCCTTAAAAGCGTTTCACCTAAACATCTAATTGGCAGCTTCTTTTAAAACATTGGCAGCTTCTTTTAAAACTTCTTTTAAAGACTTCTTTCACAAGTCCTTGATCAGGACATTGGCATGAAGAGTACTAGATGCTTCAGAAATGGGAATGGTTAGTGTGGGCTTCGAGAACCAAACTCATAGGTCGATCGTTGTTCAAATGGAGTTAGATGGCATGCAGCAGGGCTTTATGTGCAATGCTAATCCTGGCAGAGAGGTGGTTGAGATATGTTTATGTAGGTTGTACAGCAGGAAAGCTAGAATCAAAGAAAGCACCGCAGAGCTCCAAGAAGAGGATACTACGCTTTAAAATAATATTGAACACGCTCGGAATAAATACTAAATTTAAATTCACATTGCTAATGGAAACAAAAAGAATCTCTGTGCTATTGTTTCTATACCCTCAGGGAACACCTCTCACAGCACTCACTGCCAAACATCAGCTTCAGTTGCCAATGGAGGAGCCCACAATCCATTCAGCAATCAATTAACTTTTTATTCATAAAGGCTTGAAACTTTCCAAAGGTCTTTTGGGGAGTCAGAGCTCAGTTGAGGCTTCACAGGGTTGTAAAAGGGCAGAGTTACCAGGCAGTCTGCCAGACACACCCCTTGAGTCAAGCAAAGATCCACCCACTTTCCACCCACCAGAATATGTTGACCTTTTCTCCATGAACTGGAGTTCTGGCAGAACGATGTTTTATTCCATTTCTGGCTACTGTCCAATAGTTAAGCTGAAAAGACATGTAATAATTATTTATGCTACTTAATATGGCAAAAAAAAGCCATTTAGCCTTAGCAAAATGTAACAGAATGAATGCTAGAGGCATCAATTTTCGCGGAGTATAATGCTTCATTTAAATAATACAATCAAAGTGATTGTTAAGCAAAGATAACATTAAAAAGTGCTTTCCAAAGTGCTACACATGTACTGCATTAAATGCAAAACAGCAGTGTAGATAATAGGAAGTATTTTTTGAGCTTACTCTACCATCTGCTATCCAGATTTAGCCTGAATTGCTAATCAGCTTTATTTATTCACCTTTGGTACTGCACCTATAAGCTCAAGTTCTGGAGCTGAGGCTGGGGCTGCGTTTGTGGGCGTCTACCATCTGGGGCCTGGGCGCTGAGGCTTGCTGTGTTGCCGACGGCTGCTGCTGCTGATTCGGGCCTGCGCGACGCGCTGAGGCAACGCCGAGGATCCGAGGCCTGGGCGCTGAGCCTGGCTCTGAGGCCGACGGCTGCAACCTCGAGATCCTGGGGAGGAGAGGAGGGAGAATGGGGGGAATTGAGGGAGAGGAGGGGGTAGGGAGAGAGAGGGGGGAAAGTGGGGTAGGTGAGGAGGGAGACTGGGGGAGGAGGGGGAATAGAGGGAGAGGAGTGGAGGAGGTAGGGAGTGGGGAATAGAGGGAGAGGAGGGTGGTGAGGAGGGATAGTGGGGGGGGGTTAGGGGGATGCGAGGAGTGGGTGTGGTGGAGGGATAGGAGGGGGGTAGGGAGAGGAGAGGAGTTCTGCAGGGAGGGAGGGAGTGACTGAGGGTAAGGGAAAGGAGAGGTAGGGAGAGTGATGGATGAATTGGGCGAGGGGAGGAGGAGAGGGGTAAGAAGAGGGAGGGTGAAGAGGAGGGGGAGGGAGTGCTTGGGGATCAGGGAAAATGAGCCACGCCTGCGCAGTTAGGGGGCTATAGGTGAGTGGTGGAATATTGCGTTGGGGGAACGGGTTACATTCGGGGAACAGGTGAGAGGTGGAATATTGCATTGGGGAATGCTTTGCGTTGGGAGACCAGGCCTCCCGTGTGACAGGAACTCAATGGATCCCACTTAGTCAGGTCATTAATAAATGTATTCTCACTTGGCTTTTCTGAATCTTGTGAATGGCCTTGTCACACATTATTCAGCTAGTCAGTTTCACTCACTCACTGTCCGTGATCCTGCGTAATGTTATTCTCACATCCATACAACTTCTTGTTTCTCTTAATCTTCTGTAATTTGCAAATGTCCCTGCATTACATATGGCCTTAAGAGGCCACACATGGAAGGTTGTATATCATTTTGATCTCATTACCTAAAAAGCATTATACTTGCCAGAGAGAAAGTGCAGTCAAGATTTACCAGACTTGCTCCAGCGATGTCTATCTGCCATATGTGGAATGATTGAGGAGAATTAGCCCCTGTTCTCTGGCATTTATACGAAGGAGAGGTAATTTACTTGAAACACATAAAATTCTTAGAGGAGTTGATTGGGTAAAACGGGAAAGAAGTTTCCTTGGCCAAGTATCACAGTCTCAAAGTCCTTTCTCCATGTCTACTCTCTATAATCAGCCCACATTTCACTATGTAGTCAGTCACCCTTTCTCTGAGAACTCAATGAATTCTCACAACTGATACCAGGTCAGTATTTCTTTTCTTCGTATCACTCTGTTTAAAAATTGCAATAACATTTGGAATTTTCCAATTGATAAACACAATTCGGAAGACAAGACCACTTTGGAAAATTATGAGCAATCCTGAATTTCAATTTCTTCATTTTGTAATGCTCTGTATTAAAAACACCATAATTGTGTCCATGATCAATTCTTACTAATAATAATTCCAAGTTCTCCTTATCATTAATATTCAGGTTCTCTATTGCCATTGGGATTTTTCTACTTCCTCCACTGTCTAAGGAGGCTAAAGGTCTACTTCATGCCTGCCTTGCATTAGTGGACTGAGACATGTTCAAGATTGGTTCATCCAGACCAAACATTCATACCTCAGTCTTCACCAATTTCATGAAAAATTGTGTCGATTACTGCATTCTGATGCAGACATTTGGGGTTCTATCCTAACCAGATATCTTGAATGTACAGGGCGATTTGCTCTCTGCTAACGACAGATTCAACGCTTTCAAGATAGATGATCTATCATGTATAGGAAGGCAAAGTATTATCTTTGTAAGGTTATCAGTGATGCCAATAGAGAATTACAGAACAAGCTGGAGGCTCGATTCAATCAAGCAGGTGCCAAGCATCTGTAGCATACCTGAATAACAAGGGACCACTAGCCAAAATCAGGTGTGATCTGTGGCAACAACGTATCTCTGCTGCTGAATAGGCAAACAAAGTCCCACTGTGGCATGTTCCCCATCCCATACTAGCTTGGTCCCATACATCCCAGTGACAGACATCATATTTGTTTTCATGAGGGTATTCTTTCAGAAAGAGGCCCGCCTGGATGAAGTCCCGGGATGGCTTCTGAAATCATGCTCCAATCAACTGGCCGCAGCCTTCGTCGACGTTTTCAGTGTTTTGTCCCCATCTATTTCAGTCCCCAAGAAAAGTAAAGCGATATGTCTCAATGACTATTGCCCAGTATCTCTAACATTGACTGCAATGAAGTGCTTTTTTAAAGATTAGTAATGGGCTACATCTGCACCAGTCTACCAAAAACTCTACATACTTTATAATTTTCAAACAGAAAAAATACATCTCTGGAGGAAGCCATCTCTCTTGCATTTTATTCTGCTCTGACTCGCCTTGATAATATGAACATCACTGTCAGGATTCTATCTATCTTCTATATTACTAAAAGTCTGTTCTTGACCGGTTTTGGTCATCTGTGCTGCGATTTCCGAGAGAACGCCGCCACCTATGGCCATCATTTTTGGCCACCTTGCTCAGAGACCCCCTCCGCCACATGTGTGCCGAGGATTTTTCCCGTCGATTAAAAATGACAGAGATATTAATGTTTTTACAAAATTCCCCATTCTCTCTGCTGCCCCCTCTGGCGGAAGGGGGGAGGGACTATAAAACCAGGAAGTGGTGTGCCACACAGTCTCTTCAAGATGGAGGAAGGCAGAGGGTCACGTTTCTCTGAGCTGTGAATAACACTGAACACATGTCTACTCAAATGTAAGTGCCCTTAGTGGTTCTAAAATGCTTGCAGAATGTGTCTATTGGTTCTAAAGCTTGCAAAAAGTGTCTCTATTGGTTCTAAAGCTTGCAAAAAATGACTATTGGTTCTAAAGCTTGCAAAAAAATGTATTTTGGTTCTAAAACTTGCAAAAAATGTCTATTGGTTCTAAAGCTTGCAAAAAGTGTCTCTATTGCTTCTAAAGCTTGCAAAACGTGTCTCTATTGCTTCTAAAGCTTGCAAAAAGTGTCTATTGCTTCTAAAGCTTGCAAAAAAATGTCTATTGGTTCTAAAGCTTGCAAAAAAAGTATCTTGGTTCTAAAGCTTGCAAATAAATGTCTCTTGGTTCTAAAGCTTGCAAAAAAATGACTATTGGTTCTAAAGCTAGCAAAATAAATGTCTATTGGTTCTAAAATGATTCATACTAGCGCTCCAGAAAGCGCCCCCCCCCCTCCCCCCCTCCCCCCCACCTCCTCCCCTGGTTGGCTTGGCTTGGGTGTGTCTTGAAATTGAAAGGCACTACTTACTGCAAATGGTGGCATGAAGTTGAAAGGCACTACCTACTGCAAATGGTGGCTTGGGAGCTTTGGCTTGAAGTTGAAAGGCACTACTCACTGCAAATGGTGGCTTGTTGCTTTGGCTTGAAGTTGAAAGGCACTACTTACTGCAAATGGTGGCTTGGGAGCTTTGGCTTGAAGTTGAAAGGCACTATTACTGCAAATTGTGGCTTGAAGTTGAAAGGCACTATTACTGCAAATGGTGGCTTGGGAGCTTTGACTTGAAGTTGAAAGGCACTAACTGTAAATGGTGGCTTGGGAGCTTTGGCTTGAAGTTGAAAGGCACTATTACTGCAAATTGTGGCTTGAAGTTGAAAGGCACTACTTACTGCAAATGGTGGATTGGTTGCTTTGGCTTGAAGTTGAAAGGCACTACTTACTGCAAATGGTGGCTTGGGAGCTTTGGCTTGAAGTTGAAAGGCACTATTACTGCGAATGGTGGCTTGGTTGCTTTGGCTTGAAGTTGAAAGGAACTAACTGTAAATGGTGGCTTGGGAGCTTTGAAGTTGAAAGGCACTACTTCCTGCAAATGATGGCTTGGGTGTGGCTTGAAGTTGAAAGACACCACTGTAGATCAGTGCATGCTCCTTTAACATAGTGACCTCACCACTACTAACCACTCCCCATTGTCTCCTGTATAATTGTAGCTTCCCCACCTCCAGCTCGCTCTCTAGTTCCAGTGATGACCACGGACAGCTAGAGCATAATGTGTGTAGTGCCTTTAATAAAGATACTTAGTAAAAAACTTTGTGTGTCGAGCAACTACTTTTTACATGGTGTCAGAAGTGGGATTGTTGATGGACAATGGGGAGTGGTTAGTAGTGGTGAGGTCACTATGTTAAAGGAGCATGCACTGATCTACAACCACTTATAGCAAATGGTGGCATGAAGTTGAAATGCACTACTTACTGCAAATGGTGGCTTGGGAGCTTTGACTTGAAGTTGAAAGGCACTACTTACTGCAAATGGAGACTTGGGAGCTTTGGCATGAAGTTGAAAGGCACTACTTACTGCAAATGGTGGCTTGGGAGCTTTGGCTTGAAGTTGAAAGGCACTATTGCTGCAAATGGTGGCTTGGTTGCTTTGGCTTGAAGTTTAAAGGCACTATTACTGTAAATGGTGGCTTGGTTGCTTTGGCTTGAAGTTGAACGGCACTACTTACTGCAAATGGTGGCTTGGGTGTGGCTTGGGTGTGGCTTGAAGTTGAAAGACACCACTTACTGCAAATGATGGCTTGGTTGCTTTGGCTTGAAGTTGAAAGGCACTACTTACTGCAAATGGTGGCTTGGGTGCTTTGGCTTTAAGTTGAAAGGCACTACTTACTGCAAATTGTAGCTTGGGTGCTTTGGCATTAAGTTGAAAGGCACCGCAAATGGTGGCATGAAGTTGAAAGGCACCGCAAATGGTGGCATGAAGTTGAAAGGCACTACTTACTGCAAGTGGTGGTTTGGGAGCTTTGGTTTGAAGTTGAAAGGCACTACTTACTGCAAATGGTGGCTTGGGAGCTTTGGCTTGAAGTAGAAAAGGCACTACTTACTGCAAATGGTGGCTTGGGTGCTTTGGCTTGAAGTTGAAAGACACCACTTACTGCAAATGGTGGCATGAAGTTGAAAGGCACTAAATGCAAATGGTGGATTGGTTGCTTTGGCTTGAAGTTGAAAGGCACTACTTACTGCAAATGGTGGCTTGGGAGCTTTGACTTGAAGCTGAAAGGCACTACTTACTGCAAATGGTGGCTTGGGAGCTTTGACTTGAAGTTGAAAGGCACTATTACTGCAAATGGTGGCTTGGGAGCTTTGACTTGAAGTTGAAAGGCACTACTTACTGCAAATGGAGGCTTGGGAGCTTTGGCTTGAAGTTGAAATGCGCTATTACTGCGAATGGTGGCTTGCTTGCTTTGGCTTGAAGTTGAAAGGCACTACTTACTGCAAATGGTGGCTTGGGAGCTTTGACTTGAAGTTGAAAGGCACTACTTACTGTAAATGGAGGCTTGGGAGCTTTGGCATGAAGTTGAAAGGCACTACTTACTGCAAATGGTGGCTTGGGAGCTTTGGCTTGAAGTTGAAAGGCACTACTTACTGCAAATGGTGGCTTGGTTGCTTTGGTTTGAAGTTGAAAGCACTACTTACTGCAAATGGTGGCTTGGGAGCTTTGGTTTGAAGTTGAAAGGCACTATTGCTGCAAATGGTGGCTTGGTTGCTTTGGCTTGAAGTTGAAAGGCACTATTACTGCAAATGGGTGGCTTGGTTGCTTTGGCTTGAAGTTGAAAGGCACTACTTACTGCAAATGGTGGCTTGAAGTTGAAAGGCACTACTTACTGCAAATGGTGGCATGAGGTTGAAAGGCACTACTTACTGCAAATGGTGGCGTGGGTGCTTTGGCTTGCAGTTGAAAGGCAGTACTTACTTCAAATGGTGGCTTGGGTGCAATGGCTTGAATTTGAAAGGCATTATTTACTGCAAATGGTGGCATGGAGTTGAAAGGCACTACTTACTGCAAATGATGGCTTGGGTGTGGCTTGAAGTTGAAAGACACCACTTACTGCAAATGGTGGCATGAAGTTGAAAGGCACTACTTACTGCAAATGGTGGCTTGGTTGCTTTGGCTTGAAGTTGAAAGGCACTACTGACTGCAAATGGGGGCGTGGGTGCATTGGCTTGAAGTTGAAAGGCACTACTTACTGCAAATTGTAGCTTAGGTGCTTTGGCATTAAGTTGAAAGGCACTGCAAATGGTGGCATGAAGTTGAAAGGCACTACTTACTGCAAATGGTGGCTTGGGAGCATTGGCTTGAAGTTGAAAGGCACTACTTACTGCAAATGTTGGCTTGGGAGCTTTGGCTTGAAGTTGAAAGGCACTACTTACTGCAATTGGTGGCATGAGGTTGACAGGCACTACTTACTGCAAATGATGGCTTGGGTGTGGCTTGAAGTTGAAAGACACCACTTACTGCAAATGGTGGCATGAAGTTGAAAGGCACTACTTACTGCAAATGGTGGCTTGGATGCAATGGCTTGAAGTTAAAAGGCATTACTTACTGCAAATGGTGGCTTGGGTGCATTGGCTTGAAGTTGAAAGGCACCACTTGCTGCAAATGGTGGCTTGGGTGCTTTGGCTTGAAGTTAAAAGGCACTACTATAAATGCACTTACTTCCTGTTTGCACTCTATATTGATTTTAGATAAAACGCTACCACTTACGGCTGTGATTTTTGGCCATCTTACTCAGTCCCCCTCCGCTGAGCAGGTGCAGCAAATTCTTCCCATCAATGAAAAATAAAAGTGTTATTAGTTTGTAAAAAAATGTTGAGAATCTCTCTCCTGTCAATCACTCCATGAAAGCCACACCTTTTCCGGTGGGGGGGTTGGGAGGGGTTATAAAACCTGGAAATGTGGGTGCGGCTCAGTCTCTGCAAGATGGAGGAGGGAGAGGTCACGACTCGCTGTCTTTAGTGGCTTTGCACCCTACTTCAAATGGTATGAAACTGCACTTGAATTTGGTGGCCTTGCACCCTGCTAGAAGTGGTAAAAAACTGCACTTGAATTTGGTGGCCTTATACCCTGCTTGAAATAGAATTTCAAGGATTAGCCGTGAGTCAACTACCAGCCCACCAGCCGTGAGTGAGTGAGTTGCCAGCACAACAGGCTTGATTGACTGAGACGCCAGCCCAAGAATCCATTTGGCGCACAATTTGCATACTAGCCCTCTGGAAACCAGTCCCTTCAGCCCACAACACCCATACTAGCGCTCCAGAAAGCACCCCCACCTGGCCACCAATATGAGAATTGGTGCAGAGGTGGAATATTGCGTTGGATGACCAGCCCTCCTGTGTGATGCTGGGACCCAACGGGTCCCACTTAGTCTATTCATAGAGTACAGGTCAGCCTTCAACACCACAATACTGAATACGTTCATCAAAACCTCCTGGATCTTTTCCTTGAGACCTCAATCTTCAAGTGGTTTCTGGACTAGCTGGCTGGCAGACTTCAGTCAGTTAGAATTAGTTATAACATTGTTTCCCCCCCCTGTATCCCCCCCTGTACCCTCAACACTGGTGCTCCTCAAGACTGCATGCTCGGTTCCTGATCTACTCGCTGTATATCCATGAATATGTGGCTAAGTACAGTGCCAACTTGATAATCTGCACCAGTTATACCACTGCTGTCGACCGCATCAACTATAATGAGGAGAAGGAGTACAGTCCTTAAGGTCGGGGGAAGGGTGGCCGAGAAGTGTTGGTGAACACAACCCTGCCTTTATCAACGGAAATTGGTCTACAGTATCAAGATCCGAGGCATCCATATCACCAGCAAGCTAATCTGTCTCTTCACACTGATATGGTGAACAAGAAAATACTTCAGTCTAAAGAAACATCATCTGTCCATTTCTTTCCACAGATCCTGCCTGGCCTGCTGAATTTCTCCAGCTATTTGTGTTTTGCTCAAGATTCCAGCATCTGCTGTCTGTTGTGTTTCCTGTGCACTCTCTTAAGCACTTGAGAAAATTCAGCATGTCCATGAAGATTCTCTTGAGCTACTCTGCTCTTGATGCCCGAATCTGCAAACAGTGATGAACACAGCCCAATCCATCAGCGCAGTCCATCACTTCCTTCCATCCAGTCCATCTTCCTGATGCATTGTTTCTGGAAGACTGGAAGTATCGTCACAGTTGCATGCCACCCTGGCCCTTCCCTTTTCTTTCTTCAACCTTCTGGAAAAAGACAGTAAGTTTCAAAGCCTGGATGTCCAGACTTATGAACAGCTTCTTCCCCTCTGCTATCAGATTCCTAAACTAATCAGTTCTTTCACACCCTCTTTCTGGAGGTATTTTCAAGTACTTTTACTATTTACTCTACCTCATTTGTTTCTTCCATTATTGCACATCAGTATTTTTTTACACTTCTAAAAGTTTAGGTTAAGGCTTATTAATGCCACGTATACTGAGGTTCAGAGGAAACTCTTATGGACTAACCATGAGCTTTGTTTTGCATGCTACCCAATCAAATCAGATATACATAAATAGAATCAAGCCAAATGGTACAATAGATAGAGCAAAGAGTTTAGAATACAGTCCTCAGCACTGTAGCGCACCAGTTCCAGAGGCACAGTGCAATGTCCTCAAAAGGGTAGAAGTGAATCGGACAGTTCCCGAGCTTATGGAAAGACTGTTATCAGGCATCTGAACGGAGGGGAAAAAGCAATTCCCAAATCTGGTGGTGCTACTTTTAAGCTTCTGTATCTTCTGCCCGTTTAGAGCTGGAAGAAGAAGGAATGACCTGGGTGGGACGTCTTTGATTATTTTGGCTGCTGTTCTGAGGCAACGTGGTGTGAATGGAGTCAATGGTGGAAAGTCTAGTCTCTTGATGGACAGCGCTACATCCACAACTCACTGCAATTTTTTGTGGTCATGGGCAGAGCTTTTCCCAAACCAAGCTGTGATGCAAACCAACCGTATGCTTTCTATGGGGCATCTGTAGAAATCTGTAAGAGTCATTGGAGTCATTCCAAGGTTCCTCAGTCTCCTGAGGAAGTACAGGCATTGGTGTGTCTTCCCGGCTGTCATTTCAATATGGTTGGTCTACGACAGTTTGCACTGTAATCTTTGCATCATTCTGCTGCTTTGCACTTAATGTACAGTATATATTGTTATATTTAACATTAACATGTACAGTGTGTACTCTATAAGCTTCATTCAAGGAAGTTCATTGCACCTTGGAGTACACGACAAATACTAATCTGATCATGTAAGATCAGGTGCACTGAAAAATCTCAGCCCTCGTTGTATCACGGATAGTGGAACCCATCCACTAGCACAAAAGCAAGGAGATTCCGAGCTCATAGGGCTACTGTGACAGAGGAGGGGTCAGCTTGAATGGTGCATGGGATGGTCAGAAGGAATAGTAGGTGTCATGTGTATCTATCAAAGTTCCTACCTCTTGACCAAAGAAGGAGGAAAAATCAGCAGTGGGTCAGACAAACTGGCCCATTTATTGAAATTTAAAGCCATTTCAAAATCAGATATAATGTGTAGGGAGGAACTGCAGATGCTGGTTTAAACCGAAGAAAGACACAACATGCTGGAGTAACTCAGCAGGACAGGCAGCATCTCTGGAGAGAAGGAATGGGTGATGTTTCGGGTCGAGACCCATCTTCAGAACAGGAATGGGTGATGTTTCGGGTTGTGATCCTTCTTCAAAAGGGTCTCGACCCGAAACATCACCCATTCCATCTCTCTCTTGTTATTCTTCTTTCTTTTAGTGTTCTATTAAAATTGCCAGGTCAATTTTATTTAATTTAAGTCTCAGAAGAGAACATGTTATGCATTAAAAATATTAAGTATATGAAATTATCTTCATTTACTCCATTTCCTTAAATCTTGGTTTCTTCTATATTTGGCATTTGCATGGTTAATTTCACGATTTCCTAATTGCATCTGCTTGGGTACAGCATGTACTTTCTAATGGAACTCCTAAGAAATAATTACTTTAGCGATAATTACTATCTTGAGTATCAGTCAGATTTCAAATTAAGTACACTTCCCCTCTAGTAAAATGCATGACCTATTTTCTTATTGATGTTTTATGTTTTCTAACAAATCTTGCAATTCCTTTCTCAAAACATACTTAAAACTGCCTCTGCCAATCGTTGTTTACTGATTATGAATGATCCATTCAACGTAAAAAAAAATCAAAATATAATTTCATGAATATCTTTTATACCTAAAAAAATATGATTTTAAATGTTGCATTTTGTTGAACTGTTTGGCATCCAAAGTAATGTAATCATTCATGACTGCACAAAATACCCATTAAAAATTGGCAGCAAGTTATATACTGCAAGCGACCCCCATGTTAGGGCTATTTGGAAATTTGCCCTTTCATAATTCACCAATACTGTTCTATAAGGAATAACATTTGCTCTCTCTGAAATTATGTGAATTAAGTGCAAATAAATCTACATGAGGACATTTTTTTCAGCTTGCGTTTCGTGATGCGTGAACACATGACGCAGCTTTGTGTTATGGAATATCATGCTACGAGTCATTCTCTAGGAAGGCTCCATCCCCTCTCTAACACAGGATGCATTTTGAAACTCATGTCACTCATATCTCATATTTCCTTCAGATATAGACAGATAATTTGACCTATTAAGTCTATGCCTGTTTTCAAAGCAGGGCAGCATGGAGGCGCAGCGGTAGAGTTGCTGCCTTGCAGCGCCAAAGACCCTGGTTTAATCCCGACTATGGGTGCTATCTGTATGGAGATTGTACGTTCCCCCCGTGACCTGTGTGGGTTTTCTCCAAGATCTTCAGTTTCCTCCCACACTCCAAAGACGCACAGGTACGTAGGTTAATTGGCTTGGATTATGTGTAAATTGCCCCTAGTGTGTGCAGAATAGTGTTAATGTGTGTGGATCGCTGGTCAGCGCGGACCTGGTGGGCTGAAGGACCTGTTTCCGCGCTGTATCTCTAAACTAAACTAAAAAGCAATACTCGTGTCATCCACTCATAACAGAGGTAATATTCAATTGCCATTGAATGTACCAAAATACACATTTTTGGGATATGGAAATAAACCGCAGCAGCCACATGGTCACAGGAGAACAAGCACAATCCATAATAACAGCATCAGGGATCAGGATTGAACCTAAGTCACTCAAGCTGTGAGGCAGCAGTTTTATTTGCTATGCTGTATTGAATAGTGAACTGTCATTTTTCATGTGAATTGTTAAATTGTTTCAAAACAGGTTGCAAACCAAGGCCAGTGCCTGTTTCATGGGCAAAGCAGATTCTTAAACTTGTGTACAGTTTTGGTCTCCCAATTTGAGGAAGGACATCCTTGTGATTGAGGCAGTGCAGCGTAGGTTCATGAGATTGATCCCTGGGATGGCGGGATTGTCATGTGAGGAAAGATTGAAAAGATTAGACTTGTATTCACTGGAGTTTAGAATGATGAGGGGGGATCTTATAGAAACATATAAAATTATAAAAGGACTGGACAAACCAGATGCAGGAAAAATGTTCCCAATGTTGGGCGAGTCCAGAACCAGGGGCCACAGTCTTAGAATAAAGGGGAGGCCATTTAAGACTGAGGTGAGAAAAACCTTTTCACCCAGAGAGTTGTGAATTTATGGAATTCCCTGCCACAGAGGGCAGTGGAGGCCAAGTCACTGGATGGATTTAAGAGAGAGTTAGATAGAGCTCCAGGGGCTAGTGGAGTCAAGGGATATGGGGAGAAGGCAGGCACGGGTTATTGATAGGGTATGATCAGCCATGATCACAATGAATGGCGGTGCTGGCTCGAAGGGTCGAATGGCCTCCTCCTGCACCTATTTTCTATGTTTCTATGTTTCTATGTTTTAAGCTTTCAACATATCTGTGGGGTGTGCAAGTATTTGCACATTGGTTGTACTACTTAGAAACATAGAAACATAGAAATTAGGTGCAGGAGTAGGCCATTCGGCCCTTCGAGCCTGCACCGCCATTCAATATGATCATGGCTGATCATCCAACTCAGTATCCCGTACCTGCCTTCTCTCCATACCCTCTGATCCCCTTAGCCACAAGGGCCACATCTAACTCCCTCTTAAATATAGCCAATGAACTGGCCTCGACTACCCTCTGTGGCAGGGAGTTCCAAAGATTCACCACTCTCTGTGTGAAAAAAGTTCTTCTCATCTCGGTTTTAAAGGATTTCCCCCTTACCCTTAAGCTGTGACCCCTTGTCCTGGACTTCCCCAACATCGGGAGCAATCTTCCTGCATCTAGCCTGTCCAACCCCTTAAGAATTTTGTAAGTTTCTATAAGATCCCCTCTCAATCTCCTAAATTCTAGAGAGTATAAACCAAGTCTATCCAGTCTTTCTTCATAAGACAGTCCTGACATCCCAGGAATCAGTCTGGTGAACCTTCTCTGCACTCCCTCTATGGCAATAATGTCCTTCCTCAGATTTGGAGACCAAAACTGTACGCAATACTCCAGGTGTGGTCTCACCAAGACCCTGTACAACTGCAGTAGAACCTCCCTGCTCCTATACTCAAATCCTTTTGCTATGAAAGCTAACATACCATTCGCTTTCTTCACTGCCTGCTGCACCTGCATGCCCACTTTCAATGACTGGTGTACCATGACCCCCAGGTCTCGCTGCATCTCCCCTTTTCCTAGTCGGCCACCATTTAGATAATAGTCTGCTTTCCTGTTTTTGCCACCAAAATGGATAACCTCACATTTATCCACATTATACTGCATCTGCCAAACATTTGCCCACTCACCCAGCCTATCCAAGTCACCTTGCAGTCTCCTAGCATCCTCCTCACAGCTAACACTGCCCCCCAGCTTAGTGTCATCCGCAAACTTGGAGATATTGCCTTCAATTCCCTCATCCAGATCATTAATATATATTGTAAATAGCTGGGGTCCCAGCACTGAGCCTTGCGGTACCCCACTAGTCACTGCCTGCCATTGTGAAAAGGACCCGTTTACTCCTACTCTTTGCTTCCTGTTTGCCAGCCAGTTCTCTATCCACATCAATACTGAACCCCCAATGCCGTGTGCTTTAAGTTTGTAAACTAATCTCTTATGTGGGACCTTGTCGAAAGCCTTCTGGAAGTCCAGATACACCACATCCACTGGTTCACCCCTATCCACGCTACTAGTTACATCCTCGAAAAATTCTATAAGATTCGTCAGACATGATTTACCTTTTGTAAATCCATGCTGACTTTGTCCAATGATTTCACCACTTTCCAAATGTGCTGCTATCCCATCTTTAATAACTGACTCTAGCAGTTTCCCCACTACCGATGTTAGACTAACTGGTCTGTAATTCCCCGTTTTCTCTCTCCCTCCCTTCTTAAAAAGTGGGGTTACGTTTGCTACCCGCCAATCCTCAGGAACTACTCCAGAATCTAAAGAGTTTTGAAAGATTATTACTAATGCATCCACTATTTCTGGAGCTACTTCCTTAAGTACTCTGGGATGCAGCCTATCTGGCCCTGGGGATTTATCGGCCTTTAATCCATTTAATTTACCCAACACCACTTCCCGGCTAACATGGATTTCACTCAATTCCTCCAACTCCTTTGACCCACGGTCCCCTGCTATTTCCGGCAGATTATTTTTGTCTTCCTTAGTGAAGACGGAACCAAAGTAGTTATTCAATTGGTCCGCCATATCCTTGTTCCCCATAATCAACTCACCCGTTTCTGACTGCAAGGGACCTACATTTGTTTTAACTAATCTCTTTCTTTTCACATATCTATAAAAACTTTTGCAGTCAGTTTTTATGTTCCCTGCCAGTTTTCTTTCATAATCTATTTTTCCTTTCCTAATTAAGCCCTTTGTCCTCCTCTGCTGGTCTTTGAATTTCTCCCAGTCCTCCGGTATGCTGCTTTTTCTGGCTAATTTGTACGCATCATCCTTCGCTTTGATACTATCCCTGATTTCCCTTGTTATCCACGGATGCACTACCTTCCCTGGTTCTACTTGCCAGAGTAGAATTGTTGCAGGTTCTAACACCCCACTGACATCAATGATAATTGTGGATTAGATTACGAAGAGGGCCTGTCCCACTTAGGCGATGTTGTTGGGGGGAAGGGGGGGAGATGGCAGCTTCATTCTGGTTGCCGCTAATTTTTTAACATGTTAAAAACATGTTGAAAACACCCACAACCACCCGCGAACATGTGGTGACCATGTGGCGACTGCATAGTCTCCTGCAGTCACCTAAAAAGTCGCCTAACTGAGCTCTCATGGAAAAAAAACATTACTTTCATTATTTACTTCACTTTATTTTTAATCGTTAGTTAGAAGTCCTGTAGTAAGAACTCAATTCCTCAAATCCTTTCATTTGGAGCAGTCCTCTTCCTTTACTTAAGGTCCCATTGACCTCTGGATCATATGGCTGGATCATGGCATGCAGAGGCTAATAAGACGCACCCTCCACACCCAGTTGAAATAAATGCAGGCCTGAGCAGACAGTGAGGGGGATTCATGGCCACAGTGCCAGTTCATCATCATCGGACCCAATAAACACAAGGTAAACAGAGCCATATTTGTTTACCTGACTCCATTCTTTAATTGATACAATCCGATCACTAAATAAAGTTCACACTGTAGTTAACAACATTTTAACAAAATAACAATTTTGCTGTGAATTAATTCATCCTTAAGCTGTCTAGACAAATGTAATAACCATTTATACTTAAATAGTGTACCTCATTCCACTAGTAAAATTGATTGAAAGAACATGTTCTGCTATTTTTATTAACAAAAATGTTTAATTTTTTCATCCTTATTTACAAAGTAAAGATACATTTTCATAACTCAGAGTCAAGTTGTGGTCTGGAATTTTTTAGGGTGTAAACGTCAAGTTGAATTTCGTCTTTAACGTGTAGAATATGCATCCGTTTGTGGTAAGAGAATAAAAGGTGTCAAACCTGCTGGGTAACATCTGCCACTTGGCCATCAGTGCTGCACTAGTGGGAATTTGTTGTCAAGAAATTGGTGTTAAAATGAATTGTATCACAAAAAGGATAGCAACAGCGATACGAAGAACTGATAATTAAAAGATTTATAATTTTTCAATGCAATTTAGCACCTCCAGACCACAAAGGAGACACCGTCATTATGGAGCCTCATTGTTGCAGGTGGTAAATTTGACCAAGAGGGTCTGAAAAAGATATAATTTTGGTTGTTTTCATTCTTTTTCTTTTTCTGTCTTTTTTTCACAGGTAAATTAATATTTCACCGCTATTTTCTTCCTGTATCTAATGTTATAATAATTCACCTAATTTCAGTGTCTTTGCTTATCTGTTAAACCACACAGTGGTCTCATTGATCACTAAAATTCCAAATGCAATTACTCACTTGCACATTGAACAACAGTGACGTTCATGAGATTTATAAATATAAGGATAACCCATTGTGATCATATCCAACTAGATGTATCTCATTCCATATTAAATACTGCATAATATTTATGATCTATAATGGATATTGGATGGATATGAAACTATACCACGTCCATTTAATATCAATTTAATACCACCATTATAATGATTTTCCCCAAGATAATTGTCATAAAATTGGTGTCAAATAATACTAAAAGATAAATAATTTATTTTTATAAAATTAAATGCATTCTATGGATTTTAGTGTAACTATTTTACTAAATCCCACTCAACTGCAATCTGGTCTTGCTAAATTTTGCTGACTCCCCCTTCAGTATTACATTGATTAGAAATGTATCTTCAGTAACCTCACTGGCAGTATAGTTAGTAAAGTTTTTGCTGTTACATTATCTAATTATCCCCCCAAATAAAGTTTGGATATTGGGTCAATTGAAATTTCAAGAATGAAACATTTCCACGAGGATCTAAAGCAGGTATATAGAATTGAGGTTCAAAGGCAGCTATGGTTTAGTTAAACGGTCGAACAGGCTCAAAGAAGAACACAATCTACAAAAAGACATCAGTAAGTTGCTGTCAAGCAATGAGGACACCACTTCTCAATCATTTTTAACATCTGCAAGGCACGTCAAGAGTGTTGAAATCCATTCCTCTTGTCATAGCAAATGCTGCTTTGGCAAAACTCAGAAGTTTGATGTTATCAAACTAGCCTGCATGAACTCCATGCCATCCTCTGTCAGCATTGCAATGTGTTAGTAGTGTGTGCCATCTATAAAATGGACAGCTGCAACTTACAAAGATCAATTTGATAATATAAGCCAAATCCAAAATCTTTATTGCCTGGAAGCACAAGACAGCATTTGCAAGGAACAATGCCACTATAATTGCCTCCAAGGTGCAAACTATCCTGATTCAGGAATACAGCTGTCTTTTCACTTGGTTGCTTTATCTAAATCCAGAAACTGCCTCTCTTAACTGTACAGCGGGAGAACCTTCACCACTATCAGTGCAGAAGGCGAGCAAAGTGGCTTCCCACCATGTTCATTTGTGTAAACAATTAACTTTAAGTGCTACTCTGGCACTTAAAGATTTCTTGAGTGAATAAAAATTTTTAAAAAGCCTTCCTCATTCTATTCTAGTTTCCATCTTACTTTCCTTCTGTTGTTAATCATGTTAACTTCCTGACATAATTGGTGAATACAATGAAACCAAATTGAAACATGCATTCTCACCAAAATATAAACAATCAGAATTGTATGTATAACTTTATGCATAGCAAATTCTTGCTATTGAGGGAGCGCAGCGTAGATTCGCCAGGTTTATTCCTGCGATTGCGGGACTGACATATGAGGAAAGAATGGGTCGACTGGGTTGGTATTCACTGGAATTTAGAAGGATGAGAGGTGATCTTATAGAAACATAAAATTCTTAAGGGATTGGACAGGCTAGATGCAAGAAAACTGTTCCCGATGTTGGGGGAGTTCAGAACCAGGGGTCACAGTTTAAGAATAATGGCCTACTCCTGCACCTATTTTCAATGTTTCTATGGCTGCGTTCCACCTTTACCCATGCTGTCCAAGTGACTACAACAAAACTGATATAAAGTTCTTCACTTGCAATGCAGCAAACTGCATACTGTTCTGAAGAATTACCTAAAGCCAGCCTGGGTCAATATTGTCTTGCTTTAAACTGTTTGAACTCGCCATAGCGGTAATTTGTTTTAGATGAGTGATGAGCAATAACAAGGACTCTAGTCTTGTGACTGTGGTTTAGATCACAACTGCTCTCATCCTACAAGAAGACTGCAGATTCATGCTCCACAGGTCTTTTGCCATTTCACAGAATGAGACATCAACAATCTTAGTAGCATGCTGAGGGTTGGATTGCTGGCGTGAACTGGCGATTTTAGATACTTTTTGAGCATTTGTATTCAGAGTAGTCTGAGCTTATTTGAGCTTCCTGCATCTTCTGCAAGGGGGTGGAGGGAGTCGGAGTGATTAAACATGAGGAACGACATTATGATTGTCCTAAGTGTTTTAAAAAGTTGGCCACAACTATATTATTGGGAAGGAAGGGCCCCAGACTCCCTACAATGCCCCATCAGTTTACTGTAAAATCCCATCAGTTTACTGTTCGATCCCATGCTTTTTGACATTTCACATGGATTTTTAGGCAACAAAACAATGGCCCAAGCATCTTCAGGTGGGTGTTTTCTACTCTTCATTTCTACATGACCCCATCAAAATCCGACTCCGACTTGCTATGACTGCAGACCCCACTTGCTCAGTGAAAGACCAAATGCAGACATTGCATCTGATTTTACCTCTGATTTGCAAACTGCCAGATCTGATCTGGGAGGTGAAGTGAGCTATGACACTGGAATATGTTATAGTAAGAGAGGGAGGGCAAGGATGAGGCACTTGCTTGCACTCTCTGCAAATTGAACAATATGCGCAAGTGGAATATGAGCAGGCTAGTCAAGTATAAGCAGTCTTGCTATCCCTGGCCATACAGTAGACTCTGGAACACGGCTTCAATAATAATCATCTCTCTCCAACAGATCACTGAACCAATGCTCTAATAGTTTGCTGTTGGCATTGGTTATCTCCTACATTAACATATAGAAAAGGGAAATGCATTTGTAAATGTTGTTTGTCTTTAAATGATATGCCACTCAATGTGGAACAGCTGGAAGATGTGGAAAGAAGCTTTGTGGTAATGGTAAATATGGAAAGGTGTGGTGAGACATACCTTGATTGATATCTTGCATTGATTGATCGAGATTTGTTGTTGGGTGAGTGAAGAGTGTGTAAACGTGGAGAAATGTGTGAGATTAGTTGTGCAGATGTTGAGAGGTCGATTTAATGATCTCTTCAGTGATCTTGACGATACAAATAGATAAGAGTAGCAATGTTACAAAATTTTGAGATTTAAAAAATCAAGTCTGTAATTTATCCCATCAGATAAAGCATAAAAAGACGTTTAATTTGACACCTAATTCACTTTCATATCTCAAGTATTTAAAAAGTTATGGCCATTTTCATACTCGGAAATTAGCATCTTGTTCCCTATTGATTTTCTATGGACATAACAAAAAAGCTGTGATCGTGGACAGTCAAAAGCCCATAACCTTCTTAAAAATTAAGAGAACTGAATGAAATTTTCAGTTATCGTAGATTGAACCATTCTGAAACAAATATAAAATAATCTCACTTGGATGACCTGAAATTAAAGCATATAATTAGTTAGTTACCCAAGTGTAGCTAATTTCAAACTTCAATTACTAGATCTAAACATCTATCCATTTCTTAATAAATGATTAACATTTTTAAATAGCCTAAGTGTCCAAATAATATTCATAAATAATTCACAATAAAACATGATTTTTAAATCTCATTTACATTAATTTATAGGCCAAATGGAAGGAATTTAGTATTCAACTGCTGTAAATTAAAGTCCATTTTAAATCAGCTTTCTAGTAGGATCCTGTGAACGCGCTGGTTTAGAACGTTCACATTGCGGTGGACTTGTGCCCTCAAATGCCCAGAAAAATACTGTGGGATATAATGGGCCCAAAATGAGCTACTCGCAATATTAAACTTTGTATAAAGGGATCTTAAGAAGCCCTTTTTAATGTAAAAATAAGCAGCCTACCTTCTGTTATTTGCTCTATGCGACCCTGACAGCTGCCGGTGGTCGCGGGTTTAGAGATTGATTTTTAAACTACTATAACTATTATACGAGGCCTTTAAAACTAATAATAGCTTTTGCGACGGGGTCTTCCAGCGATTTTTCGTTAATAATTAACTAGGCTGAACATCTTCGATTTGAACAGCTTAGAGAAAATCGCGTTTTAAACCCGCCCCCCTCTAAACGGCGCCAAAATCGCGCACACCCGCAGCGACAGATTTTCAGCGACGCTTCAGGTACGCTTTGCAACATACCTAATAAGAGGCCATTCAATACTTTGGGGCACAACAGGCACGTACATGGGTTTCTGTGGCACTGTTTTCAAGTGCATCCTCCTTCGTTGCACTCATGTATAGTCTTTCTGCTGACATACACCAAAAAGGCTATTCACTGTATTTTGGTACAAGTGACAATAAACTGAATTAAACTAAACTACATTAAAAGTAGAACTCATATGTGGTTTTGACACAGACACCAAACCATTAGGATTGAAATTTTACTGGACATATGTTTTGCTATTACTTGGGCTGCAAGCATTTCAACATTTTGTCCCTTATTGGTCGAATTGAAATTATTGAAATGAACTTCAGTGCCAAAACCTAGATATTTAATGTCAAGCAAAATGCCAGACTTTGTGTTTAATGTACTTTAAATGTGAAGTTTTGACTTTCAAATCAAAATTAATTAATCATGGGAAGACTTAGAATAATAATTTGCCTGGTTAACTGTGGAACAGGCTGTAACTGCAGTGTAAATGTAATTCACATAAGTAAAATACAATTTTTTTTAAATGTAGATGCTTCACAATTTATGGCCCAAAGCCTTTTATTGTCGATTTCAGCACAGATATCTAATAATGAATGACTTAAAGCATTAGATACCTAGAGTAGGTATTCTCTATCTTTGTCCAGCACCCAACGTAAACAGGGCCTACCTTAGTTGAGAGACATACTTGAACTTTCAAGTAAACAATATCATTTTTATGTGGTTTTTGGACTCTTATCATGTCAAAATCATCAAAATATATGTGTGGATTGGAGTCCAAACGATGATCTCCAATCATCAAATTATCTTTACGTCTTTTCCTGCTATTGCATATTTTGAATTTATTATAACTAAAATAAGTTTATATTCTTGCATTACCTGTATTAAAAAATTTATAGATATTGAAAATGTTTCACTTTTTGATGAAGCCAATTATATGTAATTTGCAACATCATATTGGAGAGCAGAATGTCAGACTCTCAAGTGAACCTGAACCACTGTGTCAAGTCTGTAATATGAAATATATTGTACCTTTATTGATTAGCTAATGTTGCTCTGCAAGTTTGCCCACAAGGATACCTGTTTGCCACTCAAATACTCTAACTACTCACACTGGTGACTGGGAATCTCCACCCTACGTAAATAAGCTTTTTTTAAATTGGAAATCTATTTTCAGATTGAAGAATGTCTCCCCAGACACTGGTCAGTATCCATGAAGTCATATTATGCTGTCAGCTCATGGCAGACCTGTGGATATGTGATTGAAGAGGCATTGTGCATTCATTGCCTTTTGTTTGAGTACTTCACATGCAGAGGAGATTGGATAAGTCTAAAGCTAGCACCAGGTCTAAGTGGGGGATATTAAGAAAGGAGGTTGAAAGAAAAAACAACATTGGTGACAGACAGCAGGTTTAATCACTGGGGAAGGTTAGTGGTTGCCTGGAGGATGGATGGATGGATGTGGTTGGGTTAGTGGGTGTAATGGATGGGGGTATACAGGCAGCTATCTTGAGCTTGTTGGGCAAAAGAGAGAGGATAGGAAAGGGGAAGAGTGGGAATTTGGTTTGAGAAGGGAGTAACGGGATGCAGAATGTCTGAAGGAGAGCCAAGCAGATATTTATTTAAAGACAGCTTTCCTGAATCAGGGTTCTAGTCTTAACTTAGGAAGGTGTATTGTTGTAACTCATGCAGGAGAAAACATCAAAGACTCTTTGAAGCACTTTTGAATGAATTACACAGCTGCTGCCTAACAATTTCAGCAACTTGGGTTCAAACATGACCTCTGGTGCTGCCTTTGCAGAGTTTACATATTTTCCTTGTCACTGCGTGGGTTTCTCAGGATGCATCCGTTTTCTCCCACATCCCAAAAATTACTGGTTTGATAAGTTAATTGGACATTATTAATTGCAATGAGTGAACACATGGGTGATATAATCTCGAAAGGAATTGATGGGAACGCAGGGAGAATATATTGGGCCAGGGTAAAATGAGTGTGAAAATGAATGTTTGATGGTCAGTAGATTTGGTAGGCCAAAGGCCCTGTTTCTATTCTGTTTGAATGAAAATTACAGACATGATATCTCAACTTGCCTTGCACGTTGGCTGATTTCCCGTGTGTAGTCCTCAGTACTTTATGCATCAGATGCAAAGAGGACTCAGAGCAGGTATTGTTACCTTAGGGCAAATTGGGAATTTGTCATTTATTTTGGATCAAGATTCATTTCACTTAAAAAAAATAATCATATCATATACTTATTAAAACTCTGATCTTGTATGTGTCTATGTATATGTGTGTCTTTACATCTTCACAAAAAAACTACACGGTAACGATAACATTTTTACATATTCCGGTTGACATTTTTCCCGTCGAGGCCGGTATCACCTTATCTGAACATTTCATGCTTTATTTCTAGACTTATTACAGATTAAAGTTGAAAATCGTCAAAAGACTTTGAATTTAAACAACTGGCTTTCGCTGATGACGTCACAATGGTCTGCTCGGTGCCGTTTCACACACAGAATCTTCTACGCGCTTCGAGTGACGTCACCCCCTGACCCCTAACCCTAACCCTAGACAGGTGATGGCGGCGACCGAACTCGCGGTCCTCGGGTCGATGCCCGCCCGCCGCCTCGCTCAGGGTCCTCGGGTCGACGCCTGCCGCCTCACTCGAGTCCACGCCCGCCCACATCCTCACTTGTATTTACATCTTCGCGAAAAAACTACGCTGTAACGATTAAATTTTTACATATTCCAGTAGACATTTTTCCCTTCGAGGCCGGGATCACCTCATCTGAACATTTCATGGTTTATTTCTCGACTTATTCTCGACTCATTACTGAATAAGTCAAAAGAGTTTGAAATTAAAAACAACAGCTTCAAATGATGACGTCACAATGCCTCATCTAGCAATGAAAAGCCTGAATGAAGATTTCATCATATATTTGACACGTTATTCGCGATTAAGATTTCCCTCTCGAGGCAGAGATCACTTTCACTGAACATTTTATGCTTTATTTCTCGACATTACTGATTAATTACTTTGAATTTTAAACCTACCAGCTTCAAATGATGACGTTTTTGAATTTCAAACCTACCAGCTTCAGCTGATGACGTCACAATGGCAGCTTGAACTGATGACGTCACAATGGATAGACTAGAAGGGGGAGGGCGAATTGCTATTATTTTTTAAATATCACTGCTGAGGGAGGCAAGGGGAGTGCTGGAATCTTACATTTGGGTATGGCTTGAGGGAGGACAGTATAGTGATGTTTTGTTGAGGCATGAGGAGATGCTAGATGCAGGAAGATTGTTCCCGATGTTGGGGAAGTCCAGAACAAGGGGTCACAGTTTAAGGATAAGGGGGAAATCTTTTAGGACCGAGATGAGGAAAACATTTTTCACACAGAGAGTGGTGAATCTCTGGAATTCTCTGCCACAGAAGGTAGTTGAGGCCAGATCATTGGCTATATTTAAGAGGGAGTTAGATGTGGCCCTTGTGGCTAAAGGGATCAGGGAGTATGGAGAGAAGGCAGGTACAGGATACTGAGTTGGATGATCAGCCATGATCATATTGAATGGCGGTGCAGGCTCGAAGGGCCGAATGGCCTACTCCTGCACCTATTTTCTATGTTTCTATGTTTCTATGAGGAGTTTTCCAACGTTTAAAAGTGTTATGCTGGAGTTTGATGAAGATTAAAGTGTACAAGTCTGAGAAGAAGGTTGGATGAATATCTTACTGTTTTTCTTCAACAATAAAGAAACCATTAATCAAAAGACTGTTATGAAGATATGAGGATATGAAAATTTATCTTTCAAGAAGCTCTGAAAGTCTCATGGAGAGCTCACATGCGTAATACGACATTCTCCTAACCCCATGTTGTCTCCTAAGTGGCTAGAGGGAGCAATCTCTTGAACGATATAATAATCTGCCACTATATCCAGCATTACAGACAGCACCTCCCCTGGGGGCTAGGGGTTGGGGGAGCAGACCCAACGGGTCTGCACGTGGTTTAGTCTTAATTTGTATCTAGTTCAACTAGGTATGTAATCAGCATTGAGGGTAAATTGAACTTATCCTGGCCATCAGAATCTGAAAATGATTATTAACAATGACAGGGGATCAAATTAGAAACATAAATCCCATGAACCATCAGACTCCAGTTCAGGTTTACAATAGGTGTTCAGACCACCAACCAGCTATGCAGATAAAACTTCTACATGGAGTTAACATCAAAATCTCCAAAACTTGTCTGACCAAATTTTAAACCACAGTGAGAATCGGGGGCATGCATTGAGTTGCCACTTCAACCTACCTTCATCCCATCACTATTCTAACCCTAATTTTGATTACATGTGGTCAGATAAACTTTTTAACTCCTCAGTTTCATGTCTTAGCCCATTCCTTGTCTGAGGTCAGTAATATTAGGTAACTCTCCCAGTCAGGATCATAATAGTGGTCCCAGCACTTTGCGCAATACTGGGGTTAATGTTTCAAGAGGAATGTGATCAGGAAGTATGTACCCAAGGTCAACAGGGACTGAAAAGTTCCTTGTAGGGTTTGAGGGAGTGTTTATTCTCGTCCTGGCCGTTCAAGGAAAGTAGAGTAAAAATATGATCTAAACTGTTTGGGCAGCTTCAAGTCTTCATTCCTGTTTACGGGAAAATTAATACAGCTAACCTGAGATCATCAATTTAACATACCCATTTATGTTATCAAACTCCTGTTTACATATTTAAAGGCACCCTGCTGCTACTGCTTCCTATAAGAACAGGTTAAAATAAAAGACAACAAAAACAGAATGTGGCTCAGATGATATTAATTACTTGTCCATCCATTAAATTGTCATTATTTGTTGCGTTTTAATAATATAGTTATAAAGGAATGCAAATCTAAATTACTGACTAGATTGGTATTAATAAACATCTGTTTTACTGTCTGTTGGCCTTAAAGCACAATTAAATCTGTATGTCACGGCAATATTAAATGGTGCATGCACATGTTCAAGTTGGTCCGTTTTCAGCTGGGTTCTTTGTGACTTGCATGTGTCTGTTTTGGACCCAGCCTATTGTATTGAGGATCCAAGAGCAATAGTTGGCAAACTGATTATATGTGATTTCTCTTACACGTAGACAAGCAAAAGCCGTTTCCGACATATTTTGCCTAAATAGATTAAAATCTGTAACAAAGGCTGTCGAGTCAGTTTCAAATGACCTGAAGACCGTTCACTTTTCAGTTTTAATTTTGATGTTTGAAATTTCAAATAAAAGGAATAATAAAGTGGATGAAATGCAACGAATCATTGCCTCCATATCTTTAAAAAGAGAAACAAAATCAGACTTGCCTTTCTTAATTCAAGCCAGGTCAGTCTGTTCAAGGGCTCATTTCTGATCTTGAACAACATTGACAAAATAGATTCTTCTTCAAAGAAAGAATAGTTGTGGTTAAGATGTCAGCCCCCTTAAAGGAGTTTTGGCAAGGCTATAGCAAGGGGCAGGAACTGGAGTAGTCTTTACTTGGCTGACTCATTCATTCTAAACCTAATCCTGTCTTCTATTCTCTGGCTTTGTACTGGCCTCTGGAAAGTATATAGAACCTCTTTAAATTGAAGGAATTGAGTTTTTGTCAGTGCTACAAAAGCCTTGGAAAATTCCAATTAATTAGCACGCCTTGTGCTAATGAAAGAATAAAACTGAAAAGAGAAATACCTTCAGGTCTGAGATGAGAGTACACAAGTGGGAACAATGCAGGTTTTAAATATTTGTGGCTGTTTGTATAATTTTCCCAGGCTTTGCTTCCTATCACCAAGGTCGAAAAGAAGTAATGGTCAAATGGTTGGTTTTGTTTGGGTCATGATGAATTAATATTTCATTTTTATTTGCCTTGATAAGTAAAACAGTTCAAATTAATGTGGTTAAATGTCCTTATTTTAAAATTGAAAATGGTACACGTCTGGACATGCAATCAATTTACATAATCTATTTCCTTTACATCTAGTTAACATCAATAAACATTCCATTTAATTTTGCATATTCACTTGCAGACCTACAACCTAAACACAATGACTGTTTACCATTACTCACTTCTGAATTAATTTCCTGGCCTCTGCAATTTTGCTTTACTGCTAGAGACCCGAAGTACGGGGCTTGTTTTAACATTTTGCTCAATGTTAGGCTAGAGTATTTTGTACAACTTTGGATAGCCATTCAACGCTCTAAAAGCAAGGGAGATGGTCGAGAACTAATTCTCTCGTCTGTTACCAGGGATGTTACCATGGATTAGTGATATTGAAAGACCTGAATTTAGGATATTTGCATTGTATGAAGGATGGGACATGATGAAAGCATTCACATTTTTGAAGGGTTTGTGATAAATTGAAAAGACAATTACAAAAGGTGCACATGTAAGGCTGCAGAAGAACAATTAAAGGGGAGGAGGGGAGGTGAATACATATCAGGGTGGCTGGAAGGTGGGATTCTCTGTTAAAAATCAATCCTGTGGCACCTTCCTGCAATGTAAACTGAGTCTTGGCAGGTTTCAATTAAAGTGAGTTTTGCTGAGGACTTTCAATGGTGCAAATAGAAATGTTGGCTTGCAAAGCTTAAGAATTATCTTCCTATCTGTCCTTTTTGCTGACAAGGCTGATTGAAGAGAGACCCATAGGCACACCTCCCTCCTCCCGGTACTGATTCTACATTGTATGAAACCAGCTCCCAGTGTACATTTAACGGCCTCCCACTCTGATAGAAATCGTGTCCAGTTGCAACATGTGGTTTTACAAATCTCGTAGATCAAATTGACACTATCAGAGTTTGAACCTTCATTGCATTTTTCATGTCCTCAGTGGAAGTTCAAATTAGTTGAAATATGTTTCACTGATTATAGTTGATTTTAAGATCCCTCCGTAGAATGGGGTAACCGTGATTGATAAAGTTGACTTCCTATATGGAAGAAAAGTAATCAATAATGGAGATCGTTTTCAATTATATTTTATTTTGAGAATGTTTGCAAGCATTAATTGATTTGCTTTTTTAACTATGAAGCATAATTTGTGTAAATGTTATCAGTCAAATATCAAGAACCTCTGCTGGCACAAGGAAAAAAGAATCATCCCAAATGGAAAGTTTTCTGTAATATTTATTTTTACCTAATGACCCATAAAACGTTTAAACGAACCATGGAAAGAATAGTTAAGCTTATTAACTAAGCATGAAAATGCTGATGGCATATCAACACATTATACGGAGCTAGCTCTTGTCTATATGTTTCTTCCAAAATTCAATTTCGCAGAAAGCTTGTTTAAACAATCTTTTACCTGCAATATACATTAGTCCTAGTATTGGACTTGTTAGCAGATACTCTATTTCCAGTTCTATCATAGGAAGAGATTAAGGCTGACAGGAAAATAATTTGGGATATGCTCAAAGCCTCCTTGAAGAATTGCAACCTCCACTCATCCATGGGAACCTTGGGCCTATCATCACTCAAAGTGGAGAAGGAGTTTGAGGATGGTATTGAAAAGCTCGAAGCCATCCATCAAGAGCTCACGGATGTACTAAAGAAGGAAATGGCAACTCACAAACTACCCATCTGCATGCCCCATTGGTCACCATCTGCATGTCCCATTGGTCACCATCTGCATGTCCCATTGGTCACCAGCTGCATGCCCCATTGGTCACCAGCTGCATGCCCCATTGGTCACCAGCTGCACAACCTGTGTTTACCACTCAGGTGTTTACCTGTGTTTATCCACCTCAAATCCCCCCAAACTGGAGTAAAAAGTCACCCTCGAAGCTGAGAGACTATTAAGGACAAAAGTTATTAGTTATAAGGAATAATTAGTTGTCAAACAATTGTCCACGGGTATGTTGTCTTTTACTTGGGTAGCAGCTGAATTTTTAACAGTAACTTTTTTAAATTGAGCAATTTGCTTGGTTTTGTGTTTGGCATTGATTTACAGTTGTTTGGCTTCTTAATTGGTAACCTTTTCTGCTAGTCTATGAATCTTTATAGTCAACTGGTAGCAGTTTTTATTTGAACCAATCAGTTGCAAATATGATTAATGTCAGGCACAAATTAATTTTTAGCATTAGACTTAGTTCATACACCACATTATAATTTCTGGCACAAAGATCTAAGTTCAAGTACCACTCGAGATATTCAAGCATCCGCTTCAAGGAGGCACTTGAGAGGCAGCTGCACAATCAGAGCTGTTGTTGCTGGTGCAGGGCACATGGTAACACATTCCAGGCTTCTGCAAAGTACAGCACAGAAGCCAGGATGGCTACTGGTTGCATGGACAAACTGCCACAAGGCCATTGGGGCAGAGCATGGTTAAAGCCTTACTTTCCATCCATTGCAGCTCAATTGCCCTTTGCAGCCTGCTGTATCTTATGGAAGAGCCAGGGCAACAAAGAAAACAGGACCGTAGGGGATGTATGGACACAGAAAAATGTTAGTGATACTGCAGGGCACATACTGTGATCAATGCAATCAGGCCCATTAAAATTGTGGTCCAACTGTTTCCAGTGAATAAGGCACAAAGTGCTGGAGTAACTCAACGGAACAGGCAGCATCTCTGGAGCACAATGATAATTAACTTTGAAGTGACTTGTTTGTAGGAACAGGTATTCAATCAGAAAACTAAAATGTAGTTCTGAAGTACCGAGCATTCAATCAATGTTCCAAGAATTGTGAATCAAAATATCTGAATCCTAGTTAGATCGATGAAAGACAAAACAGGTCGTAGCCTATTTGTGAGTTATAATCTATTGAGTGATGTACATAGTCATATTACTTCATTCATGAGGCTCACTCTGCCATCTTGTCTCATCTCGGTTATGTTGGAGAAGATAATGTAAGCCTAAGGCTAAGAAAAGGCAAGCCTTTGTAGGGCGATTTTCTTAGTGAAAACATAACCATTGATATCATAAGGTCATAAGGAATAGTAGTAGAATTAGGCCATTTGGCCCATCAAGTCTACTCCGCCATTCAATCATGGCTGATCTATCTCTCCCTCCTAACCCCATTCTCCTGCCATCTCCCCTTAACCTCTGACACCTGGACTAATCAAGAATCTATCTACAGTATCTCTGCCTTAAAAATATCCACTGACATGGTCTCCACTGCCTTCTGTGGCAGAGAATTCCACAGATTCACCACCCTGTGACCAAAGAAATTTCTCCTCATCGTCCTAAAACAACATCCTTTAATTCTGAGGCTATGACCTCTTGTTCTCTACTCTCCCACTCGTGGAAACATCTTCTCCACATCCTTATATATTATAAGATTTTGACATGAATTACATGTTTAATTTATTTAGTTGTCAGAATTTTTAGCAATGGCAGATTATTATATTGTTCAAGGAATTTTTCCTCTAGCCACTATGATTGAAGACAGGGGTAAGGAGATAATTTTGATACGCATGCGAGACATTCAAAGCCGTCCAACGATAAAGCTTCAAAACACATTCTCTTAATTGATAGTTTCTTTATTGTCGTTGTAAAAACAGTAAGATATTCATCCAAACTTCTTCTTGTTTTAGTACGTTTTGATCTTACTCGTCAAACTCGTGCATGGTTGAAAGCTGTGCCTTCTTCCCCCATGCTTCCTCCAACTAAAACTAAAAACTACTAACACGTCTGCGTGAGAATCCCAGCCTCAAACACGCCTCTGACTACATAATAAATCCCACCCATATAATTACAGGCAGATAAAATTTAAAGGTAACTGGTTATAGTTATAACATACTGAGTTAAGCTAAATGGCTACTACAGGCAGTACTGGGAAAATGCTTCAGATGGGCTTCCTCGTGTCCCTGTCCCTGTCCCGTCTCTGCTGCCCTCTTCTTCAGATTGTGATCATTGCCCAATAGTCAACCTGAGCTGATCCTTAGCAGGTGAGCCTTGTCCAGCCCCTCATTGAACCTTCCACCCCAACCCTGATCTTTGTCCACCAGTCCTTCTCTGATGTGTAAGAAAGAACTACAGATGCTGGTCTAAATCGAAGCTAGACACAAAATGCTGGAGTAATTCTGAAGAAGGGTCTCGACCCGAAACATCATCCATTCCTTCTCTCCAGAGATGCTGCCTGTCCCGCTGAGTTACTCCAGCATTTGAGTCTACCTAGTCCTTCTATGATGTCAGTCCAATCCCTAACATTCTGCTCCTTGATGAACCCCCAACTCTCCCCACTCAACCAATCTCAGCCCCCTTACCTATGCAACTCAATTCTTTTTCTCCAGAGATGCTGCTTGACTTACTGAGTTACTCCAGCATTTTGTGTCTATCTTCAGTCTAAACCAGCATCTGCAGTTCCTTCCTACACATACCCAGATTTAGCCGTTTCACACATTTCACACATTCCGCACAGATTTAACACATGTTGCAATAACACAACACACAAAAAAGTCTCAACCAGTGAAAGACCTTTTTAATACCAGATTATGTTTTGTGCCCCCTACATTACTGAACTTTCCAGTGAACTGCACTCAAGCTATGATATTGTTGACATTTATTTATCATCATGTAGTTCATACATAAGTAGATATCATTCAATTCAAGACAAGTATGTATGGGTTTGACATGGTGATTAAAAAGTCAGAAAATCCTTATCCAATTATTAGTTGCCTCTCTTTCACATTCACCTAAAGCCCACATTTGATCATTATTTCCTCCTATTCATTGTCAGATACCAATTATTTGGTCCCCTATACAATGGGCAGTGGGCAGGTGCTATACTCCTGTATGGCCAGTCAGTAATATTTTTGGAAATGCTATGAATTACTCGGATTACTGGAACATTTTTTCATTAATTGTATTTTATTAGGTACATCGAGTTATCATGCGCTTCTACATTTCATAATCAGCTTGTTTTATTCCCATTTGTGGTAGTTATTGCAGTGCTTAAAATTTGATATGGTTTCTGAAATGTCAGTGATTACATCCACAGACTGATTTTTCTTCAGCTGATGAAATAATAATTTTAGACATGTAACACCAATGCTAACCATCCAATTGATCAAAGTAATTGCTATTTATAAGTATTCAACTATCAAATGCAACTATTGGTATCCATGGATTCCTTCTGTTCAAATGTGGAGAATTAGTAAACATCCTTTTTCACGTTTGGTGCAAAGCCAAGAACCTGATGAATGGCAATACTGTTGCTGGGAAAAAAACCCAGGAGGTTCTAGATTTAAATACTCAGTTTCATTGAACTAGAGTTTCTTAATGTAAGTTTTCAGTTGGTGATTATTCAAATGCTAATAATCTTTTTTTTTGGAAAAATATGTTTTGATTTTGTTATAACTTAAAGGAATAGCATTCTGTCACATTGTGCATTGTTGTCTTTAATTGAAGAGCTAACTAACTTCACATGTTGTACAGTGTTTGTGACTGGCAAAATGAGTCATAATGGGAATTGCACGAATTTTCCTGGCGATGCAAAAAGTGAAACATAATTGCGTGTAGTACTGTGTTTGTTTCTGAATCATGACAGTAAAAAAAGTAACAGTAACATAAATAATCATCATTGTTATGACCACTCGCATTAATATTCTATTGATGCTTTTGGTCCACTCCTTTTTAATAATGTACAACTGCTACTAATAATGCTTTCACTTGTTGATGAGATGAGGAGATATAAATGTAAGATTTACAAATCCAATAGGAAATTCAAGAAATTCCCCTAAAATAACAAAACCTGGAACTTACTAACCACAGCAAATGTCATACATGCATTTAATAGGAATCTCATGAGAAAGAAGTGAAAGGATAATTTAATGGATTTAGGTTAATGTGAATGGGTGAAGGCTTGGATGTGGGATAAAAACATTGCTGGGTTGTCTGGACAACTGTTGCAGATACAACTCGCCATCTTCTCCAATACTTTTACTCCATTTTAAATTGAGTAGCTTTTGTCTCAATTAGTTTGCAGCAAACTGACTATACCCATTACTTCTAAGACAATTGCTTCTCTTCCACTCATTCAGATTCCCCAAGAATCTACTCAAGAATCTATATTTGACCTCTTTCGTTTCCCTATCTAATTTTGGCAGTCCCATCCACAGATATAAACATCGATCATATGGCACATGAACAGGCACTTAGGCCAACTATGTTCACGCCAAACATGATGCCAAGTAAAATTAATCTCTTCTGCCTGTATGTGATCCATATCCCTCCAATCCCTGCATATCCATGTGCCTATGTAAAAGCCTCTTAAATGCTCCTATTTTACCTGCCTCCACTACATCCCTGGCAGGTTCCCACCATAAAAACTCACCCCGTGCATCTCCTTTAAGCTTTGCCCCTCTCACCTTAATGCTATGCCCACTAGTTTCTCTCTGGGGGAAAAAGGGTTTGACTGTCTCCCCTATCTGTGCTTCTCCTTCCTGTAATGGAGTGATCAGAACTGCACACAGTTTTCCAAATGCCGTCAAAAAACCAATGTCCTGTAAACCTGCAAAATGACTTCCTGATTCCTACACTGAATTCCCAGACCGATGGAGGCAAGCATTCCATATATGCCTTCCTTACCACTCTGTCTATTTGCGTTGCCAGTTACATGGAGCTGTCTATGACACTCTCGTTTATCCATGTTGGTTATTCTTTCCTACTGTTCAGTATTTGATCTGTTAATAGTATCACCCAAGAGGTTTCCACCCCCATTTATCATATCCATACCACCTTTCACTACATCTTCTTTCTTTGCCTGCCTCCCATTATGTCCTTTTATCCCCTCAAGACAAATATTCCCTTATTGGTCTCCAAATTTCTATTTCCCTTAACCTACTTTTACTGACCATTTTCACCCATATTGGTTCTTGATCCTCAAATGATTTCAGTTTGGCTTTATACCTTATATGGCCTCGCCCCCTCCAGTGGCTGTAAATTCCTTTGTACCTCCAATTTTCCCCCAAACCTTTTTTTTTCCTTCAGGTATTGCCCTAAATCTATACATCAGCTTACCTCCATTTGTTCATTTTTGCCAAAAGAAAATCCTTGTTGCCTCTGGGAAAACTTTGAGAAATGCATGTACTTTAAAATCATATACAGGTATGTGCAATTAACTATTTAATCTGTTGGAATAAATTCAAATTAGCCACTTCACTGATGCCCAGTTTGTGGTTTGCCAGGACCATTCAGGTCCAGGCTTCATCACAACTATTTCAAACAGTGACCTAAGTGGTGATTTCAGAGACATCATTTGATTGGTATTAGGGAGCCTTCTTCAAACTGAAATCATTGAAGCACTCCAGTGGTTGAAGACATCTCATTAAATATCATCTTCATCATTTCAACAAAAGTGGAGATGTTTGCTGATGGTTGCACTATTATGATTGCACTATTATAATACAGTGTATAGCTCCTCAGGAAGTGAACCAATTCATGCATTCAACAAGATCTAAATAATATTTGCTCATGGCCTGATGTTGCAAATTACACTTGCACACAAAGGTTTCCAGCAATAACTTTCTTCAACTAGAGAGAGTCACAATGCTTTACCCCTGAGAGGGGTAAAGTTTAAAGGAGATGTGGGGCATGTTTTTTTCCTCAGAGGGTGGTGAATGCCTTGAGCGTACTGCCAGGGAGGCAGTGGAGGCCGATATGGTATTGGCATTTAAGAGACTTTTGGATAGCACATGAATATGCAGAGAATGGAGGGATATGGATACTGTGTAAGGTGATAAGAATTGGTCTTGACATCATGTTTGTCATGAACATTATTGGCTGAAGGACCTGTTCTATGTTCTGATGCTCAATGTTCTATATTCACAAGCTTTTCTGCAGTTGCATTGTGTACACCATGTGGGTGTATACGTCAGCCAAAAGCAGATTGATTAACTAGACTTAGGGAATGCACAGTTGACTTGTGAATGATTGAATGATCAAGTCATTGGGTGGGAAAGGAGGCACATAAATTTGATCAGTAAATTAAAATGTAATTTGAAAGATATGAAAATTAATTTCCAAGAAATGTCAAAATCAACAATATTTTTGTTATATAGATGAAAAACGTAGGCAATGTAGAACAACTTTGGTAATGTTGATATTACATTACCAAAGTTGGTAATGATATTACGTGAAAATGAAAAAAATGACAGACATATTGACTTTGCACAAGTGAAAGTAAAGGAGAGCATCCTGAGAAAACTAATATTGGGTGCCTGTTGTGTTCATGAAGCCTGAACACTGCAGAACTGTGGGTGTGAACATCCTGAGGTGAGTTGCTGGCCTGGTCTCTCCCTGGATTTCCTATTGAAGCTTGGTGATTTGATGATAACCTGAGCTGATGGGTCGTCCTGCCCTTTGGCTGCATGCCAACCATAGCTGCCAACCTTTATTAAAGAGGCAATAATTAATATTTTAATTTTAAATCAGCAACTGGTGTTTTAAAATGTAATTAATATTTTTTAAATTTTATGTTAATAGTTTTGTTTTTCTCCAAATAATTTAATTGTTTTGCAATCATTTTAAATGACTCTTAGATACCAAGAAATATTGAAACCGTGAAAAGATCTTTTGACAGCATGAGATGTGTGAGGCTCAGTCACTTCATGGAATGGGCATTGTGGTGAGAGTTAAAAGTTGTTGCACTATGTGTAGCTACAAAAGTTTAGTGTGGTCACTGGCTAGCAGGAATTGGCTGCAGAGTCTGTGTGAGGTCCAACACAAACCTATCCATTAAATCAGAAGCAGGGAATTATCTAACTTAACATAAATTAAATTGTAGGAGAAGCAGTAAGCCATCCAGGCTAAAGTCATGACTCGTCTCTCAACAACTTGTGGGGAGGAGGCAAAGACAAACAATTCCTGCAAAGTAACAGAGTGAGAATGTAAAACCCAATAGCAAGTATGATGCACATGTCAAATATTGGTGAAACAATGTAAATCTGTGGCCAAAAACAATACATGATGTGAAATGGATGAAAAGTTAGAAGTGCCTGTTTTGACCACCTAATTACAGTGAGAAACAAAGCAGAACATGCTGACATAAGGAACTGCAGATGCTGGTTTACAAAAGAAGACCCAAAGTTCTGGAGTAACTCAGTTGGTCAGGTAACATCTCTGGAGAACAGAGATGGGTGATGTTTTGGGTCGGGACCCCTTTTTCAGACTATTGTCCCCTTGTCCATTTCAACAAATTGGCTGAAAGTAATTGAAATATTTAGATGGAAAATGTTTCATGCATTTTTCCCTATCAGGTTTCCCTCTTGCATTTTTCACAAAAGGGCAATCTATGCACTGTGTTTGTATGCAAATATATTGTGAGGATAATGTAATTATGCCATCAGACAAAAGATGTAACCATGCTTTGATTATTAGTCTGTAATTGTTTGGAATCTCCTGGTGCTCCAAAAGATCACTGTGGTAAAAAATTAGCAACATTACAAAACTAGCTCATGCACACTTCCAATGACAATGCCAAAGGGATTCCAGTGAGTGTTTCTGATATGCATAGTTCATAAGGAAAGTGGTTGTAGTGGAAAAGATCGCATAAAGCATGCTTGCTTTCATCGGTTGAGACAATGTGTATAAAAGTCTGGAAGTTTTCTATAAAACACGAGTTAGGACAAATTTGAAGTATTGTGAGCAGTTTTGATCATCACATAACATGAAGGTTATGGAGGTTTTGGAGCGGGTGCCTGAGTGGTTAACCAAGATGTTCCCTGGATTGGTACTGGCTGTAAGGAGAGGATGGACAAACTTGCTTTGTTTTCAAGAGTGACAGAGGGTGAGGGACAACCTGATAGAAGTACATCAAATGATGTGTACCATAGATAGAGTAGACAGCAAGAGTCCTTTTCCCAGTGGAATTGTCAAATACTAAAGTTTAAAAATGTGTATGGCATTTTTTTAGTTGATCTAGAGAATGGTAGTGGAACATGCTGCCAAGGGAAGTGGTAAAAGCAACGTTTAAGAGGTATTTAGGCAGATACATGAACAGGCAGGAAATAGGGGGATACAGACCATGAGATAAGTTAGATAAGTCAAGTCAATTTATTTTCACATGCACAAATATGGTAAGGGACAGGCACAATGAAAGTCTTGCTTGCATCACAGGAACCTGGACTCGGGCAATACACAAAAGCATAAACTATGCATTAATTACTCACAATTCTACAAGACGGTGAAAAGAAAATGACTGCGAAAACAAGACATTAATGAAAGACACAATTAGAAAATAATTCCATGGTGGTGCAAGAGGTGGTCGATAATGTTCTGTTACTAAAGTAGGATTAGAGTGGTGCAGCTCGGTTCAAGAATGCGGACAAGCTGAAAGAAAGTAGCTGTTCCTGAACCTGGTGGACTGGGCCTTCAGGCTCTTATACCTCCTGCATGATGGTAGAAGTGAGAAGAGGGCATGGCCGGATGGTGGGGAACCTTGATAATAGATACCACCTTCTTGAAGGAGTGCCTCGCACAGATGCTTTTGATAGTGGTGAGTGTTGTGCCCTTGTGGTGGGCCGAAGGGCCTGTTCTTGTGCTGTACTGTTCCGTGATATAGAAGTATAATTGATGACCAACAAGAGATGCTTGGAGTCTTTCTTATCATATGCGGCCTTTTAACGTAGTCACAAATGTTAATTGTCAAGTATCTTACTGCATCTGGGCATAATTACTTTATTATCTGAGGAATTGCGACGGAAATTGAATAATCTCATCAGCAAGTGTTCCCATTCCTAATCTAATAACAAAACACATGAAGATCCCTTCACTAGCCCTAGGTCATGTAGCAATATGCTGAGGTGCCAATCTCCACCAAACACCACAACATTTCCTTTTTTCAAGCTGAGGCAACAACTTTTGGAATTCTTGGGCCCCTTAATGTGCAGTCAAAATCAGACCTGATGTACAATACAATACAATACCGTTTATTTGTCATTTGAACCTCACATGAAGTTCAAACAAAATTTGGTTTCTGCAGTCATACAACAAGAAAAGAACCAAGACACACACCAACACAATTTACACAAGCATCCATCACAGTGAATCTCCTCCTCACTGTGATGGAAGGCAAAGTCTTGTCTCCCCTGCTCTCCATTCTTCTCCCGATGTCAAAGTCAAAGTCCCCGGCGGGCACTAGCAAGTCCCGCGGCTATTTAAAGCCGCGCCGGGCGATGTAAGGCCCCGCTCCAGGTCATTTTCAACCCCGCAATTCGGGCGGGAGAAGTTGCTGTTGCTGGTGCTCCGTAAAGCGGTCTCCCACCGGGAACCCGCGAGCTCCCGGTGTCACCATCCACCGGAGTCGGGTCACAGCAGCGAGCCACCACAGCCCTCCACGCTCCAAACTCTCCACACTCTGAAGCCGGCCAGCTCCACGATGGTAGGTCCGCAGCTCCGCCGGCTCCGTGACTTGAGCCCCCAGGTCGTTCCGGTTGGAGGCCGCTCCACGGTGCTAGGCCCCAACAACAACAGAGACCCGACAGGGAAAAGGTCGGGTCCCCGTACAGGGAAGAGATTTAAAAGTTTCCCCCATCCACCCCCCCCCCCCCCAACCCCCACACATACACAGTTAAAAACTCACTACAAACTATACCCTCCACGGGACAAAAAAAAAAAAAGACAGATGGACTGCAGAGGCCGCTGCGACGTCAGTCGCGCCGCCCACCGGATAGGTTAAGGTTATTTCCCCCCTCTGGGATTGTGGGTCTCATGTACATGTGTGGAAAAGGATGAAATAAGATCCAGCAGATTGGTCTTAGCAGAATCTGGTCTGAGCACCATTGGATTGGTCATTGGTGAGTAAGAGCAGCTTGAAAGCATTGTCCGTCATACTTACCATCACTTTGGTGAGCAAAAGCAAAGTGCTTTAATTATCAGGTTGCATTTGTTCTGTTTTTTTGTGGGAAAAGCCTTTAGGTTATTGTTTACAGGTTGGATAGATACCAATGTTACTGTACTGAATAACCAACTAATTCTGGAGCACATTACTCTTGCACAAGAGTTGGCATATTTTCAAGGCTATAGTGTATTCAGTGGACTTGGTCATTTCTCCACAGCCTGTGGAGATAATCATATTTCCTGAAGATGGGATATTATAATAAAGGGAGCCTCAGGAAAAGTCCAAAATCAATCATTCACTTGACACAAATGTTAGAAGATGGTTGTAAGCACATAGCACTTGTACTGGATCCAACATTACTGAGGACCATTTATGGAGCCTTGTGCTCATTTAGTGGTAAATAATTCACAACTTTTCATAACTGAATCTGGCAGGGAAGTATTGAATTGTTCTTTCAACTGTTTTTACAATCAGGTTTGCATTCATTCCTGAATTTGTCCATTTTCAAATACATCCTGGTGCTGGACTTACATAGTCTTCTATCCTCATAAATGGCCATAATTAAATGAGGCATTTGTACTATCATGAGCTCACAGATCGTGATGGTATAAAATGCTGCTGCTGCTGCTGCTGCTGCTGCAAGTCTTGTGTGATTCATGATTGCCCAGCTAACTTATTTTCAGCTGACAGTGCTGTTTATGAATCTATCCCATTTAGCTATGTGTAATGACACAACATAACAGTCTTAAAATAGAAGATCTTGAGAAATACACTGCAATTGAAACTCCTACTAATACTGTGATGGACAGGTGGATTGATTATAACTAAGTTAACTTGGTATTTATTCTTTCACCACCTGTCACTATCTGGCAGTTACATTCCTCATGACTCAGGAAGCTTGGGCGTGATGGTGCTACTAAACTCTTGGTGATGGGTACTAAAGACCTTCATCCAAGGTATAATCTGAGCCCCTGTACCATTTGGTGTTCAAGAAGAGTGCTGGTTGACAGCTTTGGAAGAATAATACTATAAGCAATAGGAATTCCATTTTATTTGGTCTGATGCCATGATAATCCACACAATCGAAATACAATATTGTATGATCTCCGGATTACTTTGTCCCAGCTACATCCCTGTTGTTTATCTTTCCTTCTGTTTGGTTACCTTTTCTTCTGCTTGTGTTTGGAAGCAACTATTCACTTTCATTCTTGCAACCTGTCTAATGACAGTACAGGCGCCAGCAGTTATGGAGAGAAGGCAGGGGAATGGGGTTAGGAGGAAGAGATAGGTCAGCTTTGATTGGAATGGCATAGACTTGATGGGCCGAATGGCCTAATTGTACTCCTTTCACTTATCAATTTATAACATATTTCAAATTCAAACACATTTTCACCACTGGTTCCTTACCCACTCATGTAAACTTTGTGCCTTTGTTTTTTGACCCACGAGTGGCTGGAAATACAATTCCTTTATGCACATTTTCCTAAACTGTTCATGATTTTAAGCATCTCTAACAAATTTTTTCCTTTAGTTAATGTTTTCTAAGCCTCTGAGTAGCAGGTTTGTGGTCTAAATTTATCTACTTAAAGTCCATGATCACCAACATGCTTAATAGTATAGTTACACAGTTCTTCACCAGTTTTTTTCCGTAAATATTGCAAGTATTCTTGCAGTCTTATTAATTTTGTACTATATTGATTATTCTTTCTTTGTTTGTACCAAAAATAACAACACCTTTCTGCATTAAATTTCAAATGACATGTACCTGCTCATTCCAGCAACCAATTTTATTTGTTAATTACTATCTTCCTCACTATTTAAATATCATAGCAAACTTTACAATGTTTTTTTCTGTATGTGTTTTTATTATTACCATTGATCAGAAAGAGCAATAGGCTTAATATTGAACACTGGGAAAGTTTCCCTTCACTACAGACCAGTTACCCTTTGGGGATATAAATTATGCATGCTTGTATAATAGCATATATATGGAAGATGAAGAGCAGTAAAGGAGCTAGGTGTTTTAGCTCATATATTTACAAAAACATATAAATAGCTAGGTATAATTTAGTGGATTGAGATTACACAATTTAACAAAGGCGCCGGAAGAGATTTGAAATATTCTAGAGAGAGTTGTGGAATCTTAACGAATCAAGACAATTATATCCCTGTCCCAGAAAATCATTATTCCCATTCTATTTTTTGGTCTGTGGCCCACTTGATAATGCCACAGGCAACAACTGCCATGCTCTTTCTTCCATTAGGTAGGTAATTAATGCTTTGCTTGCCAGTTCACCCCAGTTCACCATGTTTGACATATGAGTAAGATAATTAAGTATGTGCACCATTAATTTTCATTTAATTACTGGGTCTGCATGACTACAGATTTCATTCACGGGGACATATGAATACCAACATCATAACTTTCACTGAATATATTGCATTCCCTTCCATTCCAATTAGCATGCACATTTTTTTGTGCTGGTGGTTAAAATTCAGAGAGCTGCCATGATTAATTCATCCATCTTTTAGCATTCTAACATCCCTTCACTTTTTTCAGAGACAATAGCACTCCTGTACTGAGGGAAGATAGACATTTTGGATCACTTTCTCTCCTGACTTGATTTCCATTTGGTCTTTTTCTCTTTCAGATAATTCCTTGTTTCCAAATCTACTGGATATAAAATAAATAAAATGCTGGACCTTCCGGTTAGTTCCTGTGTCCTTATTACGCACATGTAAAGTTTTCATCAGAAAATATATAAATGAAAACTCATCTCTTTATACCTTTTAAGCAATAGCTTTTATTCTGCACAACACGTTTTAATAGCAGAAACTAGTCAGGATTGCAATCTCTTCTACATGTTAAGTAATTAACATATACATTTTTTTCTGTCTTGTGTTTTCTTTATTATTATCCAGTCCATTGTGCGAGTATATCTCCACTACCGTTGTCTAATGCTCAATTTAGTGTAGTTTAGAGATATAGCACGGAAACAGGCCCTTCGGCCCACCGAGTCTGCGCCAACCAGCAATCCCCACACATTAACACTATCCTACACACACTAGGGACAATTTGCATTTATACAAAACCAGTCAACCTACAAATCTTTGGAGTGTGGGAGGAAACCAAAGATCTCGGAGAAAACCTACGTGGTCACAGGGAGAATGTACAAATTCCGTACAGACAGACAGCACCCGTAGTCAGGATTGAACCTAGGTCTCTGGCGCTGAAAGCACGGTAAGGCAACAGCTGGACCACTGCGCCACCGTGCCGCCCAATGTGTTAGAAGGATACTTTTATACCCACTGAGCTCTACATTGTATAAGAAGGAACTGCAGATGCTGGTTTAAACCAAAGATAGGCACAAAAAGCTGAAGTAACTCAGCGGGACAGGCAGCCGAGACCCTTCTTCACACTGGTTAGGAATAAAGGAAATGAGATATAGACGGCGATGTGGAAAGATAAAGAACAATGAATGAGAGCTGGAAAGCAGGAGGAATCACAGAGAGGGAGCAACGAGTGGGGATGTTGCAGAACGTTGGAGAGAGGAGGAGAACTTCTTCAAAGTAGACATACGTTGAGGAGATTTTGCAGTGAAGCAGACAAAATGTGTAAGAAGGAACTGCAGATGCTGGTTTAAGCCTAAGAGACACAAATAGCTGGAGTAACTCAGCGGGACAGGTAGCATCTCTGGAGAGAAGGAAAGGGTGGCGTTTCGGGTCGAGACCCTTCTTTAGACTGAGCTCTACATTGTGGTCTTTCTATATTTGGTTAAACGCATCATTACTTTCCAGAATTCTGGTTCTTCTTCAAAAGATGTAACACTTTAAATGGTGTGATATCCCATTCTTCCTCCTCCCCTCTTCCCGCTCTTCCTAATATCTCCCAACTTTTACCCGAATGGTCAGTACGACTTGCATATTTATTCTGTCCAGGACAATTAAAATGATTTAACCACGCTGGTTACTTCCAGTTAGCATTTGAGAAGACATAAATTCCAGCCTTGGTAGAGCATAAAAAAAATAAATTCAGAAAGTAGGATGTATCAATGTAAAATAAATACGCCATGAAAATTCTTATTGTCAGGGAGAGTGACTTTTAGTTGGGATAATTTGCAAGGAGATACAATAGGCACCAAAGAATGCCTTAGAAGGAAAGTTGATCTTCAAATATTAATACCATCCACTCTCTCATTAATAGTCACTTTTATTTTATGATATAATTGATTCAACCAAATCACCTGAATCATGGTATTAAAGTGATTCCCTGGAAAAATGATGTTTTTCAAATCATCAAATCACACAGTGTTATTAATCTATTCAATCAGTAAGTTTAATAACTTTATAGAAACACATACAATTAAACATGCATATTCTGTTGTTAATGTTGTTTTAAACTGATTAACTGTTAGTAGGATTTTTTATTAGATATTTGGAATAATTGCACATTAGAATTTCTGGTTCAGTGAATTTTGCCCCAGATTCCAGGAATCAGCAAAAAAAAAAATATTTAAACTGGAATCGTGCTCCAAAATTGATCAATGGGGTGTTATTTTGTGACCTTTCTGGAAACAATAACTTATTAAGAATGCCAAGCTGTGATGACATCATCTTGCTGTTTACTGGTTGAACTCGGAATGGAGACGTTAAGTCAACAGCTTGGCTTCAAAACTCAGAAGAAATTTTCATTGGCAAGTTTAATGTAATTTATGAAAGCACATTTAAGGTTAATTTCTACCACACATTATTCATGAAACAAAATGCAACATAAACTATATTTTAGTTCCATCTATTTTCTTAATTGTTAAAACAAAATATAATTATTTAACATACGGCTTCCCTTCAGTAGCTCATGTTTAACATAGAGTGTAGGGTATGAGACATGGATGACTTTGCTGCTGCCTTACAACACTTGCAGTGCCAGAGACCTGGGTTTGATCACGACTACGGGTGCTGTCTGTATGGACTTTGTACGTTTGTGACCACGTGGGTTTTCTCAAAGATCTTCGATTCCCTCCCACACTACAAAGACATACAAGTTTGCAGATAAATTTGCTTTATATAAATGTAAATCGTCCCGAGTGTGTGTAGGATAGTGTTAACATGTAGGGATCGCTGGTCGGCACGGATTTGGTTGGCCGATGGGCCTGTTTTGGAATTGTATTTCTAAACTAAACTGAACTAAAATGCTACAATCAACAGGACAAATGGATATTGCATTTTCCTCCGTTACATTTTCTTTCTTAATGTTTCCATTATGTTTTCATGCTTTATTGATTTTTATCATTACTTGTTTTATAAATGAATAAGCCAATTTAAAACCATCTGGCAAATCAATTGAACAATTTCTTCTGAAGACTCCAAACAAAAAGGATTATTGTAATTTATTTGTGCAGCCACTTCTTGCAAAAGATTTGAATAATCTCTGTTCTCTTTTGTCATTTTTACTTTACTGGCAGAGTAGCAAGCTTTCATCCTTAAGGATTTGTTATTCGAAAATGGTTGACTTAACAAATGGTTTTTCTCCTTTTGACCTGCCAGTGCATCTTGGAATCAAATCAGATGAAACATCGTTAACATTTAATTCATCATTGTTTTTGAATGTTTTTCTGGCTTTTTAAATGACACTAGACCAAGGGGGACCCGTTGGGTCCCGTCCCCTCAACGCGTGGTTGTGGGAGGGGGGGGGGGGGCATGCATCACACACACACTAACCACCCCCCACACACACACTAACCACCCCCCACACGCACACGCACACACACACTAACCACCCCTCTTGATATTATATTAATATTATTAATTGGCTCCTTTTACCTCATCCCTGCCCTATCTCGAGGGGCAGAGAGAGTGGGGCAGAGAAAGAGAGAGAGGGAGGGGGGAGGAGGGAGAGGGGGGGAGAGAGGGGGGGAGAGAGGGGGGGTGGGGGAAGGGAGGAGAGGGGGTGGAGAAGGGGGGGGGAGGGGTGAGAGGAGTGGGAAGGGAGGGAGAGAGGTGGGGGAGGGGGAGTGGGGAGAGGGGGAAGGTGAGGGAAGGGAGGGGAGAGGGAAGGGGGAGTCTCTGGCAGGCCAGCTGGACCTTCTAGGCGGGTCCTTGGTCTTCTGTCCACCATGCACAGTTCGGGCCTGGCAATAACGAGATGCCAAAAAATCAATAGGAAAATCAGTAGGTTATCAGTAGCAGTTAAAGCTTTATAGGCTATTTTTAAATCAAGAAAGTATTTGTGAAAAGTCAGTAGCTTAACAGCACAACTCAGCAGCCCAATTAATTACATATAAATCAAACTGGTTTACTATTGTACTCCAGAAACAAAAGTTAGCTTTGGCTGTATATAGCTTAATCTTATTATAGTTGTCAAGCAATTATAACAAGTGAGAAATACTGCAAAAGCAAGTTGTATTATTGTCAGTACTTTGTGAGGTCTGTTACTATGGGTTCCATTTATCTAAGATTACATGACTGGAATTGAAGGAGGGAGAGAATAAGTATATAGCCATGAAGTTCTGTATATGTGAAAAGAAAGAGATTAGTTAAAACAAATGTAGGTCCCTTGCAGTCAGAAACGGGTGAGTTGATCATGGGGAACAAGGATATGGCGGACCAATTGAATAACTACTTTGGTTCCGTCTTCACTAAGGAAGACATAAATAATCTGCCGGAAATAGCAGGGGACCGCGGGTCAAAGGAGTTGGAGGAATTGAGTGAAATCCAGGTTAGCCGGGAAGTGGTGTTGGGTAAATTAAATGGATTAAAGGCCGATAAATCCCCAGGGCCAGATAGGCTGCATCCCAGAGTACTTAAGGAAGTAGCTCCAGAAATAGTGGATGCATTAGTAATAATCTTTCAAAACTCTTTAGATTCTGGAGTAGTTCCTGAGGATTGGCGGGTAGCAAACGTAACCCCACTTTTTAAGAAGGGAGGGAGAGAGAAAACGGGGAATTACAGACCAGTTAGTCTAACATCGGTAGTGGGGAAACTGCTGGAGTCAGTTATTAAAGATGGGATAGCAGCACATTTGGAAAGTGGTGAAACCATTGGACAAAGTCAGCATGGATTTACAAAAGGTAAATCATGTCTGACGAATCTTATAGAATTTTTCGAGGATGTAACTAGTAGCGTGGATAGGGGAGAACCAGTGGATGTGGTGTATCTGGACTTCCAGAAGGCTTTCGACAAGGTCCCACATAAGAGATTAGTTTACAAACTTAAAGCACACGGCATTGGGGGTTCAGTATTGATGTGGATAGAGAACTGGCTGGCAAACAGGAAGCAAAGAGTAGGAGTAAACGGGTCCTTTTCACAATGGCAGGCAGTGACTAGTGGGGTACCGCAAGGCTCAGTGCTGGGACCCCAGCTATTTACAATATATATTAATGATCTGGATGAGGGAATTGAAGGCAATATCTCCAAGTTTGCGGATGACACTAAGCTGGGGGGCAGTGTTAGCTGTGAGGAGGATGCTAGGAGACTGCAAGGTGACTTGGATAGGCTGGGTGAGTGGGCAAATGTTTGGCAGATGCAGTATAATGTGGATAAATGTGAGGTTATCCATTTTGGTGGCAAAAACAGGAAAGCAGACTATTATCTAAATGGTGGGCGACTAGGAAAAGGGGAGATGCAGCGAGACCTGGGTGTCATGGTACACCAGTCATTGAAAGTGGGCATGCAAGTGCAGCAGGCAGTGAAGAAAGCGAATGGTATGTTAGCTTTCATAGCAAAAGGATTTGAGTATAGGAGCAGGGAGGTTCTACTGCAGTTGTACAGGGTCTTGGTGAGACCACACCTGGAGTATTGCGTACAGTTTTGGTCTCCAAATCTGAGGAAGGACATTATTGCCATAGAGGGAGTGCAGAGAAGGTTCACCAGACTGATTGCTGGGATGTCAGGACTGTCTTATGAAGAAAGACTGGATAGACTTGGTTTATACTCTCTAGAATTTAGGAGATTGAGAGGGGATCTTATAGAAACTTACAAAATTCTTAAGGGGTTGGACAGGCTAGATGCAGGAAGATTGCTCCCGATGTTGGGGAAGTCCAGGACAAGGAGTCACAGCTTAAGGATAAGGGGGAAATCCTTTAAAACCGAGATGAGAAGAACTTTTTTCACACAGAGAGTGGTGAATCTCTGGAACTCCCTGCCACAGAGGGTAGTCGAGGCCAGTTCATTGGCTATATTTAAGAGGGAGTTAGATGTGGCCCTTGTGGCTAAGGGGATCAGAGGGTATGGAGAGAAGGCAGGCACGGGATACTGAGTTGGATGATCAGCCATGATCATATTGAATGGCGGTGCAGGCTCGAAGGGCCGAATGGCCTACTCCTGCACCTAATTTCTATGTTTCTATGTTTCTATGTATATCAATTTGTGGGGAAGGTTGGATGAATCAGTTGTTTTTGCTATGTTTGTATAGTTTTCACAATCTTATTCTCTATGGAGTATTTTTCTTTTTACCTGACTATTTCCTGCTTAGAATTATATTTAAAAATTGCCCTTCATCACATGTTAATGCACCTCACTCAGAACAATTAGTGATGATATCATGGCAGGGAGAAACTTGACCAAGTCAGGTCATTCAGCCCTGTGGTGACTAATTTATTCCATCATATGCTGTTAATCATAGCTAATGTCTTAATCAGGATTTAATAAAATGAAAGTAACATGAAAAAGAAAGCCCGGAGACCATCCATCCACAAAGCTGATGAGCGTTTGTCATTGATAAGTGATTTTTCTCAGTTTACATCGGATTGAAGGCGGGTCTTTTTTGATCCATATCTCGGCTGCAACCAATTTGATTTGCAAAGCTAGTCCGTCATCAGGCATGAAAACCCGTGAGAGTAGGTGTAGTAGGGAGCAAAGCGGAAGGGAGGGATGGCTTGGATACCTGTATCTAACAGAAAAGGTAATTAACAGGAATGATTTGGAAGGCCTGGAAACATCAGGAAGATTAGAATGGTTGCTGGGAAGATTGAAAAGATTGTGCAATGCACTCAAGCAGAAAGTGGCATGATGAGAAAAATGTCAATGGAAGGATAGATCAGTAAAGTGTAGCCAGGTGGCAAGTGAAAAGCCATTAACCTCCAACAATCTTCATCACCGTTTAGCTGACATGTTCCCTGAGACTGTAAAACTGACAGGACAAGATTACATTTAAAATGGTCGTAAAGAACAAGGCGCATAGTTAAATTTATTTAAATAATCAACCTACCTGTACCACTTGTCCCCAGCTCTCTTAACCTCAGGAAGTGGGCAGGTTGACAGTAGATTACGGGCTTTCAAAATTTTGGATATCTCATGACACCAAGTCACCTTTTTTTGTGATGGGGGGAATGTTCCACTCTTTGGAATAATCCCACTTTACAGCTGATTGGTAAAACTTTTCCATCTGTTTTTCTCTTTTTTGCATTTACGATTGTTATGGAGCTTTTATAATTGGTACTCCCACCAGCAAATCCTTACTTGGATTCAATGTACAAAGCAGTTTCCCTGGCCAGATTTCCATCATCAGCAAAATTACACCTTTTTGCAAAATGATAATGGAAATACCATATATAGTTTGTCCACCATTTCTTTGTTCCCCATTACTACCAACCTTATCCTTTAGTGGTCCAATGTCCACTCCGTACCTCTTTCTTACTATTTATATATCTGAAAATTTTTTTGATATACTATTTTATGGGCTAGTTTACCTTCTATTGGTTATTAAAAGCTCCCCAATTCTTTAGTTTCACACTAATCTTTGCTATATGAGATGCCTTCTCTTTTGCTTTTATGCTATCTTTGAATACTTTGTCAGCCATGGTTGCCTGATTCTCCTATTAGTATGCTTCTTCATCTTTGGAATGAAAAGATCTTGCATCTTCTGAATTATTGCCAGAAACCCCTGCCATTGAAGCTCCACCGTCATTCCTGCTAGTGTCCTCTTTCAATCAACTTTAGCCTGTTCCTCCCGCATGCCTCTGTAGGCTTCTTTACTCAACAGTACAATACAATATAATAATACAATACAAATGTATTCGTCACATGCACCAACTAAGGTGCAGTGAAATTAATTTTCCATGCAGCAATACAATTGAAAATAAAGAACACACAATGCACAATAGAATTTAACACAAAAGGCAACAAAGTTCAGTCAGCCCTCCTCCTTTGTTCATCCGTGGTCGGCGCCATGAACCCTCCGTAGTCGCCGCTATGGACGGCCGGATGTACTGGCCCTCTCGTCGGGATGATCGAAACTCCGACGTCGGGACGGCCGAACGCACTCCGCGACTTGGAGTGCCCGAATTGGCCACTTTCTTGCCGGAGGCTGTGGCTTCAGGATGTTATAGGCCGCAGGCCTATGTAACCTGTTACATTACACAACACCAAATCTAGAATTGTATTATCCCTAGTGGGCTCGACCACGAGCTACCTCGTAAGCATTCTATAAACAACTGCTATTGTGATCTCGTACCATCCTGATTTTCCCAGTCTATATCAAAATCCCCTATAACCACTGTAACATAGCCAATCTTACATGCATTTTCTATCTAGTCATATCTAATAAAGTATGATTATGATTATGATCTCCTGATGTAATTTGTACCCTAAACCCTGGCTGCTATTCAGAGGTCTGTATATGGCTCCCATTGGGTTATTTTTACAGTTGCAGTATCATAACTATATCCGCAAGGATCTGATCCTATGTCATTTCTTGCTAAGGACTGGATTTCATTCCTTACCACCAGACCTACCCCACCTCTTCTGCCCACCCACCTGTCTTTTTGATAGGATGTGTATCTTTGGATGTTCACCTCCTGGCTGAATATTATTTCCTTAAATTTTAATTAGGCCTTTATTCATAAATACGCATCATTTTGGCATCATCATTCAGACACAAAATTAAACATTGACTGCATTGGGGGAAAGTGATTTTTTTCTTAAATTTTCTCGTGATAATTCTGGGAATCTGCTTCCTGGATTTACCTTCGAAATATATCTATATGGTTTCAGTGTCTTTATTTAATGGACCAGAGCAGCAAAGGTTGAGCAGTATGGATAATGTGATTGACATGAGGAAAATCAAACATAATCAACTCTACCTTTAGGAGTTTAGAAGAATGATTGAAATATTAATACAATTTATTCCAATGGCAAGCAAAGGACCAGTTTAGTTATTAGATAATTTAGCGAGAAACCGGGTTAATTAAGACAATTTTAATGGTATAATGTTTTAAGTATTTTCATTTATTAAAATTACATTTATTAAATCTATTTCACTGATTTTTAATAGTTTAGGTATATTTCTGAATTTCGGGGCCATTCAAAACTGCTCAACGTCCTTGACGGGTTTGATGGATAACTCGGTTTGGGGCATGGTTCAAAGTTTTTTTCAATTTTGCTATTCAATTGTACTGGCCCATCCATCTGACAACATTGCCCTCCTGTTATTGCACAGAGCCTCACTATTTTGGATTTGGAAGGTTTTGAGCAGTAGGTCAACATCAGTGGGTCCTCAAAAGGTAGGATTACGCTTACCATGTCGACCATATGATTAGCTCACCCTCTGGCAGCAAGCTCAGATCTCTAGTGTATTATTATCTTTTCCCTCAGTCTCCAAGAATGCAGCAAGTAAGATTAAAGAACATATTTCCCCTTGCCAGGCAAACTGTTAATTATTTATTTTTTTAGATTGAAGAATGCAGAGCGTTGGAGCATTCAACTCTGAATATTTTTAATTCCTTTTTACACCCCGATGGTGTGCTCTGGTGATGGTTATGCAGCTATAAACTCTCAATGTTGTAAGGATTTCATAGTTGGGAGGGGGGGGTCACTGATATAATGAACATACTTGCTGATGATGAAAAGGTGGAGAAGAAAGTCGGTTGTGAGATGGAATTCTGAGAGATTTAATGAATAGGTAAAAAGCTTGAGCATAATGTTGGGGTACATGTGGAATTATACAGTTTGATAGGCAGAACAGAAAAGCAGAGCATTATTTAATTCTATTAGACTATTAAAAATAATGTTTGGAGGATCTGGGTGACCTTGTACAAGATAGATTTTAAAAAATGGCATTTCTTAACTTTAAAAATGAATCCAATGTTGTCATCTATTACAAGGACAGTGAGGTCCAAGTGGGTCCAATGAAGGTTCACCTAATAGGTTATTGGAATGAAGGAGACGTCCTATGGCCCTTTACTTCTGGAATTGCAACAAGGAGAAATTATCTCATTGAAACACAAGGTGTGAGGTGGTTTGACATGGTAAAGGCTATGGGAATGTTATCTGTACATGAAGAAGTTACTAGAGTTGTAATATAAAAGGGTCTGCACTTGAATTTGGTGGACTTGCACCCTGCTTGAAATGGAACTTCAAGGAATAGTCATGAGTCAACTGCCAGCCCACCAGCCGTGAGTGAGCTGCCAGCAGATCAGGCTTGAGGGACGGAGCTGCCACCCCAAGAACCCATACCAGCACTCCAGAAAGCCCCCCCCCCACTGGCCACCAATATTGGAATTGGTGGAGAGGTGGAATATTGCATCGGGGGACCAGCCCTCCCGTGTGAACATGGGACCCAACGGGTCCCACTTAGTCTAGTTTAAGCCTAAAATGAGAAAGAATATCTCCTATCATAAAACTGTTATTCTTCGGAACTCTCTACTTCAAGAAACTGTGGTTCCAGAGATGTTAATTATACAACACGTTTTTCTATATTTTTGGACATGTGGATCAAGGCTTATTGCGAATGTACGAGAAACTGGAGTAGAGGCCAAAGATAAAATGGGCCATGATTTTGTTGAATGGCAAGATAGTCTCCCAAGAATGTTTGGTTTACTTGTGCTCCTACTAATTACATGATGTCTTCTCTTCAGATGACACCGCTTAACATTTTACTACATTAAAAAATCACAACTGAAGCTGAGCCACAAGGTTTTGTAGATTTAAGACCACTAATTCTACATATTATAATGTAGCAGGGAGGAGGGTGTCCCCCTCCCATTGGAATTGTGCAATATGGTGCATACTGCAGCGAGTCTTTTAACTTACACTTGAATACAATATATATGCTTTAAATTGGATTGGAGCGTTTTTGAAAGGGGGGAGGCTGTGCGATCACTGATCTCTGGCCTTGGGGGTACCCGGTGAGGGAGTGGAGCAACCAAGTGGGGAGAGGGTGTGGAAGAAGGGGGTCCCCCCTCCAAGAGTAGGAACTTTTTGAAATTTGATGTATTAAAATCATGTTTTAGTGCACTGTAGAAGTATGATTTCAATGTTTTTTGTATGAAGTATTTTTAAGAGGTAACTTTTTAAGGGGTAACTTTATCCACACAAAGGGTGATGGGTGTATGGAACAAGCTGCCAGAGGAGGTAGTTGAGGCAGGGACCATCCCAACATTTAAGAAAAAGTTAGACTGATACATGGATAGGACAGGTTTGAAGGTATGGACCAAAAGCAGGTAGCGTAGCTGGGACATGTTGGCGGGTGTGGGCAAGTTGCGCCGAAGGGCCTGTTTTCACACTGTATCACTCTATGACTACATTATACCTCCACCATGCATGAATGCTTCAAAATCAAGTGATCGAGTTTTATTGCCATATACTCAAGCATAGAAACATAGAAAATAGGTGCACTGCCATTCAATATGATCATGGCTATTCATCTAAAATCAGTACCTCTTTCCTGTTTTTTCCCCATATCCCTTGATGTTGTTAGCCCCAAGAACTAAATCTAACTCTCTCTTGAAACTATCCAGTGAATTGGCCTGCACTGCCTTCTGTGGCAGAGAATTCCACAGATTCACAACTCTCTGCGTGAAGAAAGTTTGTCCTCCATCTCAGTCCTAACTGGCCCCCCCTTTATTCTTAAACTGTGACCCATGGTTCTGAGCGCCCCCAACATCGGGAACATTTTTCCTGCAGTTACAGTAAGTGAAAATCTAGCAGGCAAGCAGGATGCTTTCTCCAACCACCCCCATTTGAAGTCCACTATCTTCCACCGTTTCTACCCAGTGCTTGGTACTTACTTCCAGCAGCCACTGGTTGTCCTCCAGGATGCACTCGCTCTCCTCTCAACCCCCCTCTCTCTCTCCCCCTCTATCTCTCCCCTCCATCTCTCTTTCCGCTCTCTCTCTCCCCTTTCCCTCTCTGTCACTCCTCTCACCCCTCTCTCTCCCCTGTCTCCCCCCCTCTCTCTCCCCTTCCCTCCCTCTTATCTCTCCCCCCCTCTTTCTCTCCCCCCTCTCTCTCCCCCCTCTCTCTCCCCCCCTCTCTCTCTCCTCTCTTCCCCTCTCCCCTCTCTCTCTCCCCTCTCTCTCTCTTCCCTCTCTCTCCGTCCCACCTCACTCTCCCCCTCTCTCTTGTCCCCTCTCCCTCTCTCCCCTCTCTCTCTCCCTCTCTCTCCCCTCTCTTTCCCCTAACTCTCTCTCCCCTCTCTTTCCCCTAACTCTCTCTCCCCTCTCTTTCCCCTCTCTCCCCCTCTTCTCTCCCTCCCCCCCTCTCTCTCCCCCCTCTCTATCTCCTTCTCCCCCTCTATCTCCCCCTCCCTCTCCACACACTCTCTCCTCTCTCTCTATCTCTCTCACCTCTCTTTCTTCCCCCCTCTCTCTTTCCTCCTCTCCCCCTTTCTCTCCCTCTCTCCCCTCTCTCTTTCTCCTCTGTCTCTATCTCCTCTTTCTCTTTGCCCCCCCATCTCTCTCTCTTTCCCCCACTCTCTTTTACCACCCCTCTCTCTTCCCCCTCTCTCTCCCATTCTCTCCTACCATCTCCTCCCTCTCCACCCATCTCTCTTCCCTCTCACCCCTCTCTCTTCCCCCCCCCCCTCTCCCACCTCACTCTCCCCCCTCTCTCCCCTACCTCGTTCCCCCTCTCCCTCTTCTCTCTCTCCATTCACCCCCCCCCCTCTCTGTCTCTCCTCTCTCTCTTCTCTCCCCCCCCTCTGTCTCCCTGTCTCCTTCCCCTCTCTCTCTCTCTCTCTCCACCTCCCTTTGAGAGTCTGTCCCTTCGGCACAGAGACTCTCGCGGCAGCGGCCCAACGCTTCCGACGGCTCCGCGGCCCGGGACACTCGCACTGTCCGGAGTGCTCCATGGCCGGAGCTGCAGCGTCAGCCCTGCAAACTCGACAGCGCCGCAAACACTCGCAAGTCCCTGCTCCCCGCATCTGTTCCCGCTGCTGGTTCTGCTCCCATCCCTCCCGCAGCCCCGGCTCTCCAACACCCGCGGACCATGCAGTTTATCCGAGTTTTGAAATTTTCGTTGATCACAACATTTTTCACCACTGAGCGTGAGAAATTTATGATCAGCATGAGGGCGTGAGAGTTTGCTTGAGGGCGTGAGTCTCGCGCTCAAAGCGTGAGAGTTGGCAGCCCTGATGTACCTTCCATGGCCTTTCCTATCTTAACACTTGACTAATTCAACAGACTCTGTTTATCCTGTTCTTCATAACCTTGAGATCATCCAAAACACAGCTGTCAGTATCCTGTCCTGCACCAGGTACCATTCAGCACTATTGTACACTCACTATTTTATACAGGGCCACAGTTAAATAACACCTGGATCTCAAAATTCTCTTCCGTGTTTTTGAGAAATTGTGAGGCACGTAGGCAAACATTAAACCAGTTAGCTACATTTTGGTAACATTATTCTCCTGTCATATTTTGAAATATTTTGTTGAAATTGCTGCATCAACCTAACATTTATTTTTTTCTACACTTCAGGGAATCCTGGGTTTGGACCACAATGCAGAGCAATTGGAAAAGGCACCAGCAACAACCTAGTGGTTACAAGCAGTCCCATGACAGTGCAGAGAACAGGGCTTCTATCAAGCCAAGCAATCGTTCCTGGCAACCACCTTAATCGGGCAATATGTCGTCAGATGTACCCAAGCCTAAACATTCCTGCTACAGATACAAGGTCTTGTAAAGTTCTTGGAATTTTAAATTAATTGATTTAGTTGACCTTTTCATTCCCAATTTGCAAGCAGTTTTACATGCGAGTTATTTATGAAAATGTTCACAAATCTGATAAAACTTTGAAACTAAACCGGCTCTTTCGCTGATGATGTCACAATGGATCTGCTTGCTGCCGTCTTGCTCGCGCTGAGTGACGTCACCCCTCACCTCTTCCTCCTTCCCCCCCCCCCCACCCCGTTATTCAAAAGACACTCGGGCATCACTTTCTCTCGGGGCTTTCTCTCGGCTCCTCGGTCGCATCCTCTCTCTCCCGCCTGGGCTCTCTCTCCCCCCAGGCTCCCTCTCCTTCCCGGGCTCTCTACCCCCCCACCCCCCCCGGGCTCATTCCCCACCGGGCTCTCTCCCCCATGCGCTCCCTCCCCCCACCCCCCGGGCTCTCTTCCCCCTAGGCTCTTTTCCCCCTCGGGCACTCTTCCCCCAGGCCTCCCTTCCCCGGGGGGTCTCTTCCCCCAGCCTCTCTTCCACCCCACCGCCCCTCTCCCCCCACCTCCGAGTCTACAGCCGAGTCATTTATATATATCACAAATAGCACACCGACCTTCCTGCTTTTTTCTATGTTGTACAAAATTAACATTCTTGCTTTGTAATTTAAATGAAAAATAACTGCATTTTCATTTTCTCAGTAAACTGAAAACATTTGAATTATTGTAAATTATATTTAAAATAATGGGACTAGATTTATTTCAATCAAGAGAAATGGCATTGTAGCGTGGTGGTGCGATATTCTGATCTACTTTCCTTGTTTGAGGACTAGCATTCAAATGAATCTAAATGTGGAACAACCCCATCAAGTTGAAAAGATGAATGAACTGAGTAATATATGCATTGCTGCACCAAATGATAACAGATCCTACAACTGTATGATGGGGCAAAATATGGGAGTCTGTCAGAAACCTTGGTGAGAAAAGTATAACATTAGATGGTCATCTCTGGTTCTTTAAAAGAGAGTCAATATTCAAGCTTACAGTTCTTTTCTACCCGTGTTTCCAGAATGGAGTTATTAATGCTTCTCACTCCAAAGGTGACTCAGACCTGAACCTACAATTCAGATTACTTAACATTATTGGCACATTTATCAATGATTTATGGCTCAGCATTTCTGTTGAAATTTTAATTTTTAACAATATTAGTAATTTGTATGTTGAAACGAAAACAAAAAAGTATATTGTATTAATATACCCTCATTGTTCTTTTAAGCTGAGACTCTTATAATTTATACAAGTTCACGGATTGGTCATAAAATAACCTTGGGGACAGAGCCTCAAAGTTTAATTGTTTCTTCCACCCCATCCCCCCCCCTCCCCCCCCCCCCCCCCAACTGAGATTATCCATTAACAGAGTGGGAGCGAATGGTTATCTCATGAGCGACAACAGAAATCAAAATTTATGTACCTTGAAGTTATTTAGCAGTAAAAAAACAAAACCAGGATATTGCTTCAGCTGCCTCTATGACACTTGCAATTCTTATTATAACTGATCACTGACTTAATTAATCCATGCAGGAATTTCAGTAATTTCTAAGGTAATGAGATTTGGTTATAGACAAGCATGCTCAAGGGCAAATTGTGAACACACTGCCTTGCATCATTGGTGAATAATACATTTTGGCTACATCAGGAATGTACTTGGAATGTCTGTGGTTTAACTGCAGAAATACCATCTAAAAGTTTCCAACTAAGTGTTTGTTTTACTATTCACCCTAAATTCTAGGTTAGAAGACACCAAGCATAACTTTGATTTCTAAAGTCACATTGTAAAAGTTGACCTAGAAATTGTAAATACAATACAATACAATACAATACAATTCAATTTATTGTCATTTGGACCCCGTGAGGCATTGAGGTGCTTTTGAGGGATCCCTGTAATACTTTCATGACAAGGACTTAAGTACTTCAGATATCCTTTTCCCATTAGTGTATATTAAATATAAATAATCTCAGGGTTCCATGTGCAAATTGAAATTAAACTGCCCAAGTAAATGCCCTAATTAATCCCATGTCTGGTTCTCTCAAAGCGGAGGTAATTACTAAAACCAACTATAGATGAAAGTCATCGCACAGTTTGTGGAGCACACAGTGAAAAAGTTAACAGAATTGACAAGGTATAAGCACCCTGTTTTACTGAAACAAGCTTCTGGGTCCTGAAAACTTACTAAAGATGCTGAGGTGTTTTTTAACATATGCCTGGGTTGGAAACTGCCAAGATCTGGATAAAACAACAGTGGGAAGAGATAGCCCTGGAGAAAAATACCCAAAGTCTTAATGCAAGAGAAGGTTTAATGGCCTTGCATATTTGATATCAGTTAGGAAAACAATAACAGATCCCAACAAATGTACTAAAGCAAATGCAAACCAACCACCACTCCAGTACTCACTTGAATATCTCAGACGTCCAACACAATTCCAGCTATTCAGCCATGGTGCATCAAACACACAGATTGCAATACATTCCCTAATGCAAGAGTCAATTCCACAAAATTAGCAGTTTGCAGCAACTGCAGGCTGTGCAGTGTTTTAATATGCCCACAGGCTCTGTGAATTATTTTTTGGTGATGCTGATGAGAATGGGGTTAGCTAACACAGTAACACAATGGCAGTCATCATTTCTTACTGCCTACCCCATTACATAATCTCTTCTGCCATAAAATATATAGTGCATGTTTGAATGTGCCTCTCTCATCTGCTCCCTCCTCTTGTCATGACCACCACTGGATCCTTATCACTTTAGACATACAACAATAGACAATAGGTGCAGGAGTAGGCCATTTGGCCCTTCGAGCCAGCACCGCCATTCAATGTGATCATGACAGATCATCATCAATCAGTACCGTGTTCCTGCCTTCTCCCCATATACCTTGACTCCACTATCTTTAAGAGCTCTATCTAACTCTCTAACTCGCTAACATATGGCTTGGCTCCAGCAATGAGAGATAGACAGAAAAAAAGAAGATGCATATGCTACATCTGTGTATCAGCCAGTCCCACCTGTCAGCTGTGATTCTTACACTTTAAGAACAGTGGAGAAAATATCAGAGAGGGGATGCACATGTCGAGATGTACCAAGCAGGTGTGGAATTTAACCTCTCCAGGAAGAATGGGGACCTTATGTGCCAGCTTTTCAGAGGGATGTTCACAATCCACTGCTGCTTCAGAAACTAGTTTAAAGAATAATATGAGGCAACCTCAGATGTAGATTTTTGCGCAAGTATATTCTTTCTTTCCTGTGCTTTTTCTTTCTCTATACTGGAGCTTTTCCCAAAACAGCAAAGAGGTGCCCACCAACAACACTTACCATCAACCAGTGATGATGAATAAAGAGAAAACCTAATCTCCAAGGTGACATCGTTCCCATCTTCTGCTACTTTTCTCAAAACAAAGTCATCAGCAATTCAATCCCTAATTCCATGATTAACCTCTGGGCCATTATATTTAATCTGGTGCATAATGGTGTAAATGTGTGGAAGAATGTGTAAATATCATTGATAAAATCGAGTCTCAATGAAGTTGTTGGACATTAGAAGTTGTTGGACAAAAGCTATTTTAAAGTATCAGCATTTAAAATATTCAGTAATTGATTTAATGAAGTTTTGCACCATGAACACGTTATTCTAGAATTAAAGTCATTGTTATTAACAGGAGTTTGTCCATCCACATCCCGATAACAACGATGGTACATGAATATCTGAGCAGAATAGAGTACGTTGTAATATTTAGTTCATGATATGTATTTATAATCAACTGTCTACTGAAAAAGGACAGAATTTGCCTGTGCTTTCGTATCGAATCAGCTGAGCAACTCCAGGGGTCAATGTAAATCATGGATATATTATTTTCTTGCAGTTTATTTTTCCATGCCCCTAGTTGACATTGCCACATTCCACGTTACCATTATGATGAAACTCGAAAAGTCTCTTTTACCAATCAGTATAAGCACACATTTAGAAACAATTTTATTCAAGCTCACAGAACAAACTTAATTTGAATTTCTACCTAAATCTTTCACAATTAAAAGAAAATTCATTATTTCTAAGTTTTTGTTCTGAAATATAATTTTGGCTTCCCAACACAAAATTTGTTCTAATGACAGAACACCTAAAAAAATCCACCTATTTAAAAAAATAGACAAACGTTATTAACTTCATTAACGTTAAAATGTAATTAACGTACAAATATCTGGGTTAAGCTTCATAGACGAAAGTCAATTTCACATATCATGCATGTAGATCTGCATGGAAACATAATCTTTGAATTTTCTCCACTTTCAGTCCCTCAGAATAAATTTGCTCTTCAAGAAAACTCTATCCTGATGGTTCAACTGCTTGCAAACAAAAGGTTTTTAAGGAATATTTGGTGATTTCCTGGCTAGCTAAACACAGTCAGGTGAGGGCATCTCAGTCAGTCTACCTATCATTTTCAAACGCAATGTGAGATTACCTTCAATTTCTACTCTTGATTGGAAGCCAGCAATCCCTGCACTTTAGTGGATTTTCGATAAAGAATAAACCATACTGGCCACAATGCCAGACAACAGTTTGATAGATTCCCAGAACACAGCTTTCAATTTGCTACATAAAGAAGAGCTTTGAAAAAGTTACCAAAGAAAGGCCTGATACCCGCAAAGTCTAACCCTGTGAGAAACAGACCATTTAGTGAAGATGGACGTGGAAAAAATTGGCAGAATACTATGGGATTTTTTTTAAAGTGGACAGAATTTTTGTTTGGCATTGGTACAAAATGCAGCCCATCTTTAATTCTGCAAAGTTGGCTTCAGCCTTGTCTTGTCTTGTATTTGTAGTAGTGCATGTTGCTACTACTTGGCTGACTTACATATAAACAATGCAATATTGATGGTGTTCTGTCAGCACTTCTGAACTTCCACGTTTCTTGGTCTTCTGCTGTCAGATAATGGCAGGGAGAAAGTGAAACACATAAAACTACTGTCCAAGGTAATTTGGCAACATTGCACCTTCCAATAGTAGAAAAAACGGAGCTCGGTGTTGAAAGGCAAAAATACTAATAACTTAGGAAGTTGAATTTATGTGCTTTAACTTAGTTCTGAAAGTAGTTTACAAACTATGACTATTTTTGAATGTGTTCCAAATACTATTGCAGATAAATGTGACAAGCAATATAAACCCTATAAGATCTTGCAGTGTAAACGAACACGTTTCTAGAGATGTTATTGTGTGATTCTACTATTATTTGGAGACTGCTTTGCATGTACTATATGGTCACCTTTTAGTCAATAGACAATAGGTGCAGGAGTAGGCTATTCGGCCCTTCGAAGCCAGCACCGCCATTTAATGTGATCATGGCTGATCATCCCCAATCAGTACCCCGTTCCTGCCTTCTCCCCATATCCCCTGACCGCTATTTTTAAGAGCCCTATCTAGCTCTCTCTTGAAAGCAACCAGAGAACCTGCCTCCACCGCCCTCTGAGGAAGATAATTCCACAGACTCACAACTCTCTGTGTGAAAAGGTGTTTCCTCATCTCCGTTCTAAATGGCTTAGCCCTTATTCTTAAACTGTGGCCCCTGGTTCTGGACTCCCCCAACATCGGGAACATGTTTCCTGCCTCTAGCGTGTCCAAACCCTTAACAATCTTATATGTTTCAATGAGATCCTCTCTTATCCTTCTAAACTCCAGAGTATACAAGCCCAGCCGCTCCATTCTCTCAGCATATGACATCCCAGCCATCCCGGGTATTAACCTTGTAAACCTACGCTGCACTCCTCCAATAGCAAGAAATCCTCAAATTTGGGGATCAAAACTGCACACAATACTCCAGGAGTGGTCTCACTAGGGCCCTATACAACTGCTGAAGGACCTCTTTGCTCCTATACTCAACTGTTATGAAGGCCAACATGCCATTCGTTTTCTTCTCTGCCTGCTGTACCTGCATGCTTACTTTCATTGACTGATGACAAGGACCCCCAGATCGCGTTGTACTTCCCCTTTTCCCAATTTGACACCATTTAGATAATAATCTGCCTTCCTGTTTTGCTACCAAAATGGATAACCTCTCATTTATCCACAATAACCTGCATCTGCCATGTATCTGCCCACTCACCCAACCTGTCCAAGTCACCCAGCATTTTCATAGCATCCTCCTCACAGTTCACACTGCCACCCAGCTTTGTGTCATCTGCAAATTTGCTAATGTTACTTTGAATCCCTTCATCTAAATCATTGATGTATATTGTAAATAGCTGCGGTCCCAGCACCGAGCCTTGCGGTACCCCATAGTCACTGCCTGATATTCTGAAAGGGACCCTTTAATCCCTACTCTTTGTTTCCTGTCTGCCATCCAATTTTCTATCCATGTCAGCACTCTACCTCCAATACCATGTTCCCTAATTTTGCCCACTAATATCCTATGTGGGACCTTATCAAATGGTTTCTAAAAGTCCAGGTATACTACATCCACTGGCTCTCCCTTGTCCATATTCCTAGTTACATCCTCAAAAAATTCCAGAAGATTAGTCAAGCATGATTTCCCCTTCATAAAACCATGCTGACTCGGACCGATCCTGTTATCCAAATGTGCCGCTATTTCATCTTTTATGATTGACTCCAGCATCTTTCCTACCACCGATGTCAGACTAACTGGTCTATTATTCCCTGTTTTCTCTCTCCCACCTTTCTTAAAAAGTGGGATAACATTAGCTACCCTCCAATCCACAGGAACTGATCCTGAATCTATAGAACATTGGAAAATTATCACCAATGCATCCACGATTTCTAAAGCCACTTCCTTAAGTACCCTGTGATGCAGACCATCAGGCCCTGGGGATTTATCAGCTCGTTCTAAGCTTCCCCCAGTTTAATTTCAGTCAATAAGATACTGAGTCAAGTACATGCACATCTAAACTTTATTTTGGAAAAACACAATAACAGTTCCCCACTACTATACCTAACCACCGCAGGTTCGATCCTTGTATCTGCTTGGCCAAGCCCTTCTAGCCTCGTGCAAGCGGACACTTCAAAACGTCACGTAATCCCAAACGTTCTTCCAGAAGATCGACACAGGACCTTGTGGGAGCTACCTTTTATAGGTCCCCGAACCTTGAGGGGCTGAACCATATGGAGGTGGTCTTTTTACAGTCCAATAACAGATATCGTTTAACACAGTACATGATAGACATTTCCCTAACCCAATAATACAGTAACTAATACAATGTATTTGAAAGAAAGTTCTAGAAGGAAGCCAACAAGAATAAACATTGAAACATGTGCCCTGAGATTCAAACTGGAAATTTCTCCAAGGCTCAACAGTTCGACCAATCATCAACCAACAGGATGACCGTCTCGCAAAATTATTTATCTATATTACTAAAAGTCTGTTCTTGACTGGTTTTGACCATCTGTGCTGCGATTTCCGGGAGAACGCCACCACCTACGGCCGTCATTTTTGGCCACTTTGCTCAGAGCCCCCCTCCGCCGCATGTGTGCCGAGGATTTTTCCTGTCGATTAAAAATGACAGAGATATTAATGTTTTTACAAAATTCCCCATTCTCTCTGCTGCCCCAGCTGGCGGCAGGGGGGAGGGACTATAAAACCAGGAAGTGGTGTGCCTCACTCACTCTTCAAGATGGAGGAAGGCAGAGGGTCATGTTTCTCTGAGCTGTGAATAACACTGAACACATGTCTACTCAAATGTAAGTGCCCTTAGTGGTTCTAAAATGCTTGCAGAATGTGTCCATTGGTTCTAAAGCTTGCAAAAAAATGTCCATTGGTTCTAAAGCTTGCAAAAAATGTCTCTATTGGTTCTAAGCTTGCAAAAATATGTCTATTGGTTCTAAAGCTTGCAAAAATATGTCTATTGGTTCTAAAGCTGGTAAAAATATGTCTATTGGTTCTAAAGCTGGCAAAAATATGTCTCTATTGGTTCTAAAGCTTGCAAAAAATATGTCTCTATTGGTTCTAAAGCTTGCAAAAAATATGTCTATTGGTTCTAAAATGGTTCATACTAGCGCTCCAGAAAGCCCCCCTCCCCCTCCCCCTCCCTGGTTGGCTTGGCTTGGGTGTGTCTTGAAATTGAAAGGCACTACTTACTGTAAATGGTGACATGAAGTTGAAAGGCACTACTTACTGCAAATGGTGGATTGGTTGCTTTGGCTTGAAGTTGAAAGGCACTACTTAATGTAAATGGTGGCTTGGGTGTGGCTTGAAGTTGAAAGGCACTACTTACTGCAAATGGTGGAATGGTTGCTTTGGCTTGAAGTTGAAATACACCACTTACTGCAAATGGTGGCATGAAGTTGAAAGGCACTACTTACTGCAAATGATGGATTGGTTGCTTTGGCTTGAAGTTGAAAGGCACTACTTACTGCAAATGGTGGCTTGGGTGTGGCTTGAAGTTGAAAGGCACTACTTGCTGCAAATGGTGGATTGGTTGCTTTGACTTGAAGTTGAAAGGCACTACTTCCTGCAAATGATGGCTTGGGTGTGGCTTGAAGTTGAAAGGCACTACTTACTGCAAATGGGGGGCGTGGGTGCATTGGCCTGAAGTTGAAAGGCACTACTTACTGCAAATTGTGGCTTGAAGTTGAAAGGCACTACTTACTGCAAATTGTGGCTTGAAGTTGAAAGGCACTACTTACTGCAAATGATGGCTTGGCTGTGGCTTGAAGTTGAAAGCACTACTTACTGCAAATGGTAGCTTGGGAGCTTTGGTTTGAAGTTGAAAGGCACTATTACTGCAAATGGTGGAATGGTTGCTTTGGCTTGAAGTTGAAAGACACCACTTACTGCAAATGGTGGCTTGAAGTTGAAAGGCACTACTTACTGCAAATGGTGGCTTGGGTTTGGCTTGAAGTTGAAAGACACCACTTACTGCAAATGGTGGCATGAAGTTGAAAGGCACTACTTACTGCAAATGGTGGATTGGTTGCTTTGGCTTGAAGTTGAAAGGCACTATTACTGCAAATGGGGGGGGGGGCGTGGGTGCATTGGCTTGAAGTTGAAAGGCACTACTTACTGCAAATTGTGGCTTGAAGTTGAAAGGCACTGCAAATGGTGGCATGAGGTTGACAGGCACTACTTACTGCAAATGGTGGCTTGGGTGCATTGGCTTGAAGTTGAAAGGCACTATTTACTGCTAATGGTGGCTTGGGTGTGGCTTGGGTGTGGTTTGAAGTTGAAAGCCACTACTTACTGCAAATGGTGGCGCAGGTGCATTTGCTTGAAGTTGAAAGGCACCACACTGCAAATGGTGGCATGAAGTTGAAATGCACTACTTACTGCAAATGGTGGCTTGGGTGCTTTGGCTTGAAGTTAAAAGGCACTACTGTAAATGCACTTACTTCCTGTTTGCACTGTATATTGATTTTAGATAAAACGCTACCACTTACGGCTGTGATTTTTGGCCATCTTACTCAGTCCCCCTCCGCTGAGCAGATGCAGAGAATTCTTCCCATCAATGAAAAATAAAAGTGTTATTAGTTTTTTTTTTAAATGTTGAGGAATCTCCCTCCTGTCAATCTCTCCATGAAAGCCACACCTTTTCCGGTGGGGGTGGGGGGGTGGGGGGGGGGGAATGTGGGGGTGGCTCAGTCTCTGCAAGATGGAGGAGGGAGAGGTCACGACTCGCTGTCTTTAGTGGCTTTGCACCCTACTTCAAATGGTATGAAACGGCACTTGAATTTGGTGGCCTTGCACCCTGCTAGAAGTGGTAAGAAACTGCACTTGAATTTGGTGGCCTTATACCCTGCTTGAAATAGAATTTCAAGGATTAGCCGTGAGTCACCAGCCGTGAGTGAATGAGTTGCCAGCACAACAGGCTTGATTGACTGAGACGCCAATCCCAAGAATCCATTTGGCGCACAATTTGCATACTAGCCCTCTGGAAACCAGCCCCTTCAGCCCACAGCACCCATACTAGCGCTCCAGAAAGCCCCCCCCCCCCCCCCAACTGGCCACCAATATTAGAATTGGTGGAGAGGAGGAGTATTGCGTTGGATAACCAGCCCTCCTGTGTGATGCTGGGACCCAACGGGTCCCACTTAGTCTAGTACTATTTACAATGCCCCTGCAGCGACCCAATCGAAATGATGCATTTAGGGTTCATTTGCAAAACTGCTATACATTTTATCAATTTAGGAGAAACAAGAACACCTGGACCCCTCACCATCCTGCATACCAGTCTGAGCCTAGACTGGCTGGCTCCATCTAAAGCCTGTAAATTTCAGCTGACAAGGTTTAAGCAATTCTGACGAGTGCAGGGATCCTTCATTTTATGGTATCTTTAATTTGGCCAGTATTAACAACACCATTTCCAGCCTAATGTGGATTTCCTTCAGTTCCTCTGTCACCCCTGATCCTCTGGCCACTAGTATATCAGGAAGCTTGTGTCCTCCTTAGTGAAGACGGATCCAAAGTACCTGTTCAACTCATCTGCCATTTCCTTGTTCCCATAATAAATTCACCCTTTTCAGTCTTCAAGGGTCTTAACTAATTTTTTTCCTCTTCACATACCTAAAGGATACATTAAGCCTCAGTTCCTTGACTAAATTGATTATCCTTACTGCATACACTTTGTTATGAATACCTTGGGATGAAAACCTTTGAATTAACTCCCACATCCCCCTCCCAATATTTGGGGATTACCTATGTGAACACCCAAATCAAATATCATTTCTCTAGGTGGTTCCAGGAGATTATTTTTATTTTTACTTCTATAAAAAATTACAGTATGTCCACATTGATTTAAATGCCAATTGTCCCTAAGTTATAAAGGTGATATGAGGTCAAAGAACTAATTATCTGATTTATTATTGTCGTGAGCCATATTTTAAAAAACTTATATTGTACGTGAACAGTCAGTTGGGGAAAGAGTGAAGAAAAATCACATGGGTGTTCATCAGAGACAAGGTGAATTCATTGGGCCCAGGGGGCACAAAATAATATCTAAACAAAACAGTGATTGCCACCAGAAATTGTGTTCAAATATACAATTCTAAAGCTTCAGGATATTGTACATATAATCAAAATACAAAAAAAATACAGCCAACTGTATTTTCTTAGCTGGTAAATTAAACCATTGTATTGTGTCATTGTCACATGGTGTATTGATAACATGTTGTTCTAGATACCAAACTCCAATAAGCCAGAAATTATGGTAATCAGCAGTTTTACCCTTAATTGGTTAAATTTAAGATTTTTGGTTTCTTCCAGTTAAAAGTAGTATAACCATATAACAATTACAGCACGGAAACAGGCCATCTCGACCCTTCTAGTCCGTGCCGAACACGTATTCTCCCCTAGTCCCATATACCTGCGTTCAGACCATAACCCTCCATTCCTTTCCCGTCCATATAACTATCCAATTTATTTTTAAATGATAAAAACGAACCTGCCTCCACCACCTTCACTGGAAGCTCATTCCACACAGCCACCACTCTCTGAGTAAAGAAGTTCCCCCTCATGTTATCCCTAAACTTCTGTCCCTTAATTCTCAAGTCATGTCCCCTTGTTTGAATCTTCCCTACTCTCAGTGGGAAAAGCTTATCCACGTCAACTCTATCTATCCCTCTCATCATTTTAAAGACCTCTATCAAGTCCCCCTTAACCTTCTGTGCTCCAAAGAATAAAGCCCTAACTTGTTCAACCTTTCTCTGTAACTTAGTTGCTGAAACCCAGGCAACATTCTAGTAAATCTTCTCTGTACTCTCTCTATTTTGTTGACATCCTTCCTATAATTAGGCGACCAAAATTGTACACCATACTCCAAAATTGGCCTCACCAATGCCTTGTACAATTTTAACATTACATCCCAACTTCTATACTCAATGCTCTGATTTATAAAGGCCAGCACACCAAAAGCTTTCTTTACCACCCTATCTACATGAGATTCCACTTTCAGGGAACTGTGCACAGTTATTTCCAGATCCCTCTGTTCACCTGCATCCTTAGAACAACAAAATTCTATGTATTTTCTATGTATCTGCATACTTACTAATCCAATTTACCACACCATCATCCAGATCATTGATGTACATGACAAACACCAGTGGACCCAACACAGATCCCTGTGGCACCCCACTAGTCACTGGCCTCCAACCTGACAAACAACCATCCACCATTACTCTCTGGCATCTCCCATTCAGCCACTGTTGAATCCATCTTGCTACTCCACCATTAATACCCAACCATTGAACCTTCTTAACCAACCTTCCGTGAGGAACCTTGTCAAAGGCCTTACTGAAGTCCATATATACAACATCCACTGCTTTACCCTCATCAATTTCCCGAGTAACCTCTTCAAAAAATTCAAGAAGATTAGTCAAACATGACCCAGGCACAAATCCATGTTGACTGTTCCTAATCAGACCCTGTTTATCCAGATGCTTATATATATTATCTCTAAGTATCCTTTCCATTAATTTGCCCACCACTGACGTCAAACTAACAGGTCTATAATTGCTAGGTTTACTCTTAGACCCCTTTTTAAACAATGGAACAACATGCGCAGTACGCCAATCCTCCGGCACTATTCCCGTTTCTAATGACATTTGAAATATTTCTGTCATAGCCCCTGCTATTTCTACTCTAACTTCCCTCAATGTCCTAGGGAATATCCTGTCCGGACCTGGAGACTTATCCACTTTTATATTTCTCAAAAGTGTCAGTACTTCCTCTTCTTTGAATCTCATAGTTTCCATAGCTACTCTACTTGTTTCCCTTACCTCACATAATTCAATATCCTTCTCCTTGGTGAATACCGAAGAAAATAAATTGTTCAATATCTCCCCATCTCTTTTGGCTCTGCAGATAGCTGTCCACTCTGACTCTCTAATGGACCAATTTTATCCCTCGTTATCCTTTTGCTATTAATATAGCTGTAGAAACCCTTTGGATTTACTTTCACCTTACTTGCCAAAGCAACCTCATATCTTCTTTTAGCTTTTCTAATTTATTTCTTAAGATTCTTTTTACATTCTTTATACTCCTCAAGCACCTCAGTGTCCAATTTCCCTTGAAATCCATGGCTCTTTCCAATTTTTACTATTTCCTTTCAACCGAACAGGGACATAAAGATTCTGTACTCTTAAAATTTCACCTTTAAATGTCCTCCATTTCTCTTCCACATCTTTCCCATAAAACAAACTGTCCCAATTTACTCCTTTTAAATCCTTTCGCATCTCCTCAAAGTTAGCCTTTCTCCAATCAAAAATCTCAACCCTAGGTCCAGTATGGAGTTAAACTCTGAAGAAATCCTGCTTCCTCTCTAATCCTTGTGAAGAAAATTGTAACAATAGTGGCTGAATGATTACACCTGATATTTGGTCAGAGGAATGGCAAGTGGAGGTTAATCCGACCATGTGTAAGGAAGGTCGAATGTGGAGGAAAAACAAACAGTTAACAGCTAAGCAAACAGCAAGACCCTTCACAGCATTGACGGATAGCGGGATCTTGGATTCCAAGTCTATGGCTACCAGAAAGTGGCATCACAATTACAGTAGTAAAAACGTGTATAGTCTGCTTGCCTTCATTGGTCGGGGCATTGAGTAACAAAGTCAGAAAGTTATGTTGCAGCTTTGTAAAACTTTGGTCTGGCAGATAGACAGAGAGCGATGCTGTAAACCCTTGTTTTAACTGACCCCTTCATAACAGATTTCAGATATAGTGGATGGACCTGCCGATGCCCCCTGGCTCGCATTACATCTTCGGCCGTCTAAAGCCCCAGCACCCCCAACTCACCAGGTGCACCAGCAAGCCCTTCCTCCTTCTCCCGTCACTCTTCACCTCTCCCCCCCCCCCCTCCACCCAACCCTAACAACCACCGCCTCCTCCTCCTCCTCCCCCCCCCCCTCCACCTTGGAAGCGGAAGCCTGTGAGAGGGGAGGGAGCCTCACGGTGACCAAGCATGTCTTGTCCGTGACAACGGCATGAAGACCAGCAGATCATTGCCTACATGGACACAATGTGCAGTGGCAACTCAGCAGACTGAATCAGTCTGAAGAAGGGTCCCATCGTCACCTATCCATGTTCTCCAGATATGCTGCCTGACCCATTGATTTACTCCAGCACTGCCCATTTGTATAAGGCATCATCTGCATTCTTTGTTTCAATGACATGCAATGATAATAACTGATGGACATTCAGCAATAACGGACACCATAACTTCACCCATGGTCTGTTATAACAAGGATTTAGTGTAGTGCGTCTGTATATGTTAATTCAATCTTTCATCCTTTCTATGGTAAATGGTAGGGAATTGAAGAATGTAGGTGAACAGAGGGATCTGGGAATAACTGTGCACAGTTCCCTGAAAGTGGAATCTCATGTAGATAGGGTGGTAAAGAAAGCTTTTGGTGTGCTGGCCTTTATAAATCAGAGCATTGAGTATAGAAGTTGGGATGTAATGTTAAAATTGTACAAGGCATTGGTGAGGCCAATTCTGGAGTATGGTGTACAATTTTGGTCGCCTAATTATAGGAAGGATGTCAACAAAATAGAGAGAGTACAGAGGAGATTTACTAGAATGTTGCCTGGGTTTCAGCAACTAAGTTACAGAGAAAGGTTGAACAAGTTAGGGCTTTATTCTTTGGAGCGCAGAAGGTTAAGGGGGGACTTGATAGAGGTTTTTAAAATGATGAGAGGGATAGACAGAGTTAACGTGGAAAAGCTTTTCCCACTGAGAGTAGGGAAGTTTCAAACAAGGGGACATGACTTGAGAATTAAGGGACTGAAGTTTAGGGGTAACATGAGGGGGAACTTCTTTACTCAGAGAGTGGTAGCTGTGTGGAATGAGCTTCCAGTGAAGGTGGTGGAGGCAGGATCGTTTTTATCATTTAAAAATAAATTGGATAGTTATATGGATGGGAAAGGAATGGAGGGTTATGGTCTGAGCGCAGGTATATGGGACTAGGGGAGATTATGTGTTCGGCACGGACTAGAAGGGTCGAGATGGCCTGTTTCCGTGCTGTAATTGTTATATGGTTATATGGTTATATCATTTGATTCCAATTCACCCTTTTCCGCTGTTTCTCTGTCAATGCTCAAACCTGGTTAAAGAATTACACTGTTGGTCCTCCAACCTAAGCTGCCAAATGGCTCCTGCTCAGCCTCTTCTCAGCATACCATCACAAGTTCACAAGTTATAGGAGTACAATTAAGTCATTCAGCCCATCGAAACCTTCAATCCCCTTATCCAAATCATTAATATACAACCTGAAGAGAAGTGGACCCAGCACCGATCCTTGCGGAACTCCACTAGTCACTGGCAGCCAACCTGAAAAAGCGCGTTTATTGCAACTCGTTTCCTTTTGTCATCCAGCCAACCCATACATTTCCAGCAACTAAGAACATTTTTCCTTGAGGTGACCAATGCAGGGAACCAACTAACTCCATATATTGTGGTACATCTTGCAACAGTAACATTTGGAGTTCCAGGTATTACTAACTGTACCAATATAATCCAATGATTATAATCATACTTTTGCTTACAAGATCTGATCTGCCCTCAGAATGGTTACATCTTACTGTTTGACCATCTGTCTCGGTCACTGTGCAAACCGAGACGAGGACACATAATACAATGGTTAAGCTCTTTTTATTTACTTCAAAGAAACTGAACTTGCTTTACATTACAAAACTTGAGCTCCCAGGCTGTGGCAATTACGCACCTTCGCACTGAAAAGGAAATTGTGTAATTAGGTTAGATTAGTCAACCAGAACATAATTTTTCATTGCAACAGAATATTTCAAGTGACAAGTGATATTTTGTCACCTGTGGAAAGAGCTGTGACAACTTGTGTTTTATTTTCATTGCCTTTTTCTTTTCCTTTTTTTTCATTTTAGATCGATTATTTCAGGTGGATCTTTAGGCTCCACTGCACTAAGTCTTATAGAAAACCAATCAACTTTGAATGTAAAACAAGAATGGCTACATGGTTACCCAATCCTTCCATCGCTTCCATCAAACCAAGGTTCCCAGAATGGCAGCGAACTAGGGGATGTGCTGAGTATACCACCAGGAACCGCCATGTCAAGTAACAGCACAGCAAACTCCTTACCTTCTTATCTATTTGGAAATGAAAATAGCTCGCGTAATTCTGCCCAATCTAATTCTGCTCGATCAAGAAAAAGAGGACTTTCCACCTCGCCCTTTTCAGATGGAGTTGGAATTGATCTCATTATTCGTACATCTCCGACATCATTAGTAGCATACATCAATGGGTCCAGAGGCTCCCCGGCCAACGTTTCTCCTCAGCCTGAAGTGTGTGGGCATTTTCTGGGAGTGAGGGGTAGCTGCATCCCTCAAGCCTACAATGCAACTGGTAAAGACCGAAATCTCTTTACTCTTACTGATCTTGAAGCCAGCAATAGTGTGTACCAGAGAATGCAGCAGTTGGAGCACTCTTCCTTTCACCCCATGTTGATGAACAACATGGTTGTCCAACAGGGTATTTCAGTGATTGGTAATCAGCAGTACGATACATTTAAAAATGAGCAACTGGATGAATTTCCCTCGGGTATGGGAATACCGGCACTGCCCCAGGGCCCCCCGCCACCGTATCATGCTCACCAGCATCTCATGACCCACTCCCATTCACATGGGCAGCCATCACCACAAGGGGCACAGCTGGATGAGGATGGTGAGCCATCAAGAATCAATGGAAAGCACTGTTGCCGATGGATTGACTGCAGTGCAATGTATGACGAGCAGGAGGAGCTTGTCCGACACATAGAAAAGGCACATATTGACCAGCGTAAAGGAGAAGACTTTACTTGCTTCTGGGCTGGTTGCCCACGCAGATACAAGCCATTTAATGCTCGCTATAAACTGTTAATCCATATGAGGGTGCATTCAGGAGAAAAGCCGAACAAGTGTACGGTAGGTGGCAAAATAATGCTCTGTATACTTCTTATTTGTGCACATATCAACCATGTTCTCACTGCGAACCATTATGTTATAATAACCATATAAGCATGTCTCATATCTGTCATCTTTATATTTAGCTTCCATCCTGACTACTGAACAAAAAGACTGTCAAATATACAGTATATATATCATGCTTTGTCTTTTTGCTTGTAAAATACGAAGAATCCCACCGTTTTAGTAAATTACTGGATATCTCAAAGGATATAATAATTTGCTCCACAGTATTTTCAGTGCCATCTCCATAAATGTGATCAGTAGATTATGAAGATGACACTTGAATATGTAGAGAATATTGTGTTCTCAAAATAAATCGCCCATAGACTGCCCCATCCAGGTTTAAATGTATTTTATATTTATTGTGCAAACAGTCATGCAGAAGATGCAGTCAACCATATGTGAGGAATTATTTTTGTATTTCCTTTGATTAGTAAAGGATGAAAAATGCAAATGCCATGCATATTTTCTGAGCTATAATCGTTAGCTTACGAAAATATTTATTTGAAATTATTCCAGCATAGCAGTGAAGAACTTCCTTTGAAAAGTTATAAGGCTAAAAGTGGGATGTGTACATATACACTGAGTTTATTGGTCGGAAAAGAAGCTTGTATTCTCTGACATAAGATATTTGAGAATTAGTGTGGTGCAATCATCTGCTTTTGTTACCCTGATCAAATCACACAAACAGGACACATATAAAATTACCTCAAAACCTCTTTAATGGAACACTTTTCAACATGACTGAGGATTAAAGCAATTATAAGCACTACTTGGAAGAGGCAATTGCTTACTCAGAACCTGCTTATTCATTCTCAGTTAGTGGTTCACCTGAATGGAATGGAATACTTTATTGTCACATGTGACAAGTCAGAGTGAAATTCTTTGCTTGCATACCCAAGGTATGCGAATAGTCACCACATAAACGGCACTGACAAAGTTACAAAGTACCCCCGCCGGCTCCTCCTTTGTTCTCCCTCCCCCTCGCCCTCCTCCCGGCGGCCCACCCACGTCGGGTCCTCCTTTGTTCATTGGTCTTCCCCCTCCCTCCTGGCAATCCTCCTATGCTGGGTCCTCCATTGTTTCATTGAATGTTGCAGCCTTCATCATTGGTCTGATCCATCCTCAAACTTGAGAACTCAATTCCAGAACAAATCTGAAAGTAACTACCTTTGACAACTGGGCAACTATCAACCGAGTCTCTGAGCAAGTAATTTTGAAAAGAGGTACTCCATTTCCTGGTGGCCCATTAGATCAAAGAAAGACACAAGGAACTGCAGAGACAAAAATCTTGAGCAAGTGCTGCAAGATCTCAATGGGTCAGGTAGCACCTGTGGTGGGAATGGATGGAAGACATTTTGGATCGGGACTCTTCTTCAGACTGGATAGACAAGTTTTAGGTCGAGGCTCTAGAGTCTGAAGAAGGGTCACAACTCAAATTATCATCGATACATTAACTCCACAGATGCTGTCTGACCCACAGAGTTTCACCATGCTTTGTGTTTTTTAGGATTAAGGAATATGTTAATTACTATTAGAGACCAAACATCCTGAATGCTACAATATACATGTAAGGGATCCTGGGAACGGTAGGCTAGACCCAAAATGACCTTCAAATATAAATTACTGAAGATACTGAAAACATGAAGTACATTAGAGTACAATAAAACTTTGATATTCAGTAATCTTGGGACTCGGACAGTGTTGAACCAGCATATTTTCTTTTAGCATTTCTAGTACTTTTATTTCAGTTTTATTTGACATGTTGTACTGTATAATACATTTTCAAGTGAACCCAATGATTTTAAACGGTGTGGGAAATATATAAGCTCTTAGGATCCTACTCTAGTTGCTAACCTGCTGGTGTTTCTCATTTTTGGTGTTCTGGAATTCAACGCTGCAGCTCCGGATCCACAGTGTGGATCTGGGTTCTGGCTACACTCCAACTCAGGATTTATTAACAATCATATGCTGGATTAGCAGAGTTCTGTGCATTTGAAATACACAGCAGATGAGCCAACATTTTTTAAGTGAGAAAAAGAGTTAACATTCCAGGTCGATGACTTTTCATCAAGACTAGCTCTGATGAAATGTCATCAACTTGTAATATTAGCTCTTTTTGTCTTTCCATTGTTGCTGCCAGACATGTTGTGTGCTCATCACATTTTCTGATGTATTTCACACATGTATTTCCCTGTTTCAAGAAGATGGCAAAATGTTCAGTTCACTTGTAGTTAATCAATATAATAACGCACTTCATATGGATATATGTAAGACTTGAACTTTGTATTTGTGGCAAGTAATGTTTGTACTTAATACATGACAGAAAATCTTACTATGTTTAAGAGACAGCTCCTTTTATAAACAGTCTTTTACTATTATTAAGTCTTTTTCCCTCAACATTGCAAATGTTGTCTTTATATTAACTAAATACATGTCAAAGATAGGCACAAAATGCTGGAGTAACTCAACGGTCAGGCAGCATCTCTGGAGTAAAATGGATGTTTCAGGTCGGGACCTTTCTTCAGACTAATGGTGGGTAGGGAGGGGGTGGAATCTGGAAGTAATGAAATATCAGGACAAATCGGGGCTGGCAATAGATTACCTTTGGCAGAGTAGTTCCCTGATAGGGCTGAGGGACCGTCCCTAGCCAACAATTGGCCTATTAGTGAACTACCCAGCCTAATCAAAACTCGAGCATTTTGTGTCTATCTTTAATTGTGTCTAACCAGCATCTGCAGTTCCTTTTTATTACAAATTATTAAATATATGCCAAGGTTAGTAAATTAGTTGTTGTGCATACTGCATATCAAAACCTCATCAATACCTATAAAATGAAGTGAGATAATATATTTACCATTGTATCAAAGATCATGATCTTAACACCATACAGAATGCAAAGGTTGTCTGGGACATTTATCGATTACGATCGGAACCATTCAATCTCTTCACCAATGCCATGCCATAGCTGGAATGCACCTTCTTTAATGCTGATCCTTAACAAGAACTCAATATAACACTTTCAACACTGTTTTCCTCAAGATTCATCATCTGCAGACTTGTGTATCTGTATACGCTACGACTACCCATCAAGCTATACACAAATACAGCAGGTAGTGAAAAGAGAAAAATACCAGAGTGAAGAATATAGTATTACAGCATTATAACGTTACTGTTCCAGAGAAATTGCAGATAACAAAAGTGTAAGTCTGCAATGAGATAGGTTGGAAGATTGCAACTACACCTTGGTTTATGGGAGGACCATTCAATGGTCTGATAACAGCAGGGAAGTAGCTGCACCTGAATCTGGTGGTACATGCTTTCAAGCTTTTGTTTTTTCTGCTCAATGAGAGATGGGATAAGAGGGAATGACTGGGGTGAAAATGGTCGTCGTTTGTGTTGGCTGCTTTCCTGAGGCAGCATGAAGTGCAGATGGAGTTGATGGTTCGGAGTCGGGTCTGTGTGATAGACTAGGCTACAATTTCTTGCAGTCTTTGGCAGAGCTGTTGACAAACAAAGCTGTGATACATCTTGATAGGATGCTTTCTGTGGTGCATCTGTATAAGATTGTAAGAGTCTTTGGAGACTTGCGCAACTTTCTTAGTCTTCTGAGGTAGTAGAGGCATGTACCAATACCCTGCATTAATTTTTATTAAATCAAAATCCTCAGCCCTCTAATCAGACTAGAGGAACACCTTAATCTTATTGACTAATATTTCAGAACAGTAATGGACAGGCTAATATTTACAGTCTGACAGGTGAAGTTCATACTTAAACATTGTATGTAAAAATGCGGAAATCCCAACCCAAAAATGATTTTGTTACACTAGGACATTGAAGTATTTCAAACAGCTTAGTATTGGCGGCAAAGAACAAGGCTTGTGCAACCACAAGTTTGTTTCCTTTTACTTTATAACTATCACAAAAATAGATACTTTTATCTTATTTATCTTAGTTGGAACTGAAACTTAGATATTTGATGACCAAAGACAATATTATATCCAGTTTGCCGCCCAATCATTTTTTGGTATGTTGTAACTGGCATAAAAATGAAATAACACTAAAATTCTTTGAAATGGCTTGTCATATTTAGTTCTTTGGTTATCGCTAATATATCAGGGTCTGGTAACATACCATAGCCAGAAGTAACATTTGTTCATGATTTGAATTAGAACTGAATTCCTCTTGGTACATTTTACCAGTCATAAGAACCACATTTGGTAAATCTGTATGCAATCTAATGTTTATCCATGTGGATAGAATTATATATCCGCTCTTTTTAATATTATGTTACTCTCTTCATTGAAATATAAGGCTTTTGTAAGTAGCTAGCCACCATGGTAACCAATAAAATGCAGTTCCAGAAAATGGTATTTCACAGTCTGAATTCAATTTACATTGCCAATGAGATTTCACATAGGTGTATCAGGACAACATGCAGTCTCTTGCCAGAATGATACATTCTCAGCTTGCTCTTCCAAAAAATCCTAAAAATTAAAAAAAACGAACATTGTCTTTGAATCATACAAAGAGACAATTAGAGGTTTCCTTTGATTAATCAATGCCATGAGGTGCTATCTTTTTAAATAAACATGATGAAATGTAATATCTCTACTACTGGAAACTGAAAACAAAAAAAAACATGCTGTTTTGTCACATCTGGGGAAGTTTAACCATGTCTGAGAAGAAACATTTTTAAGCTATTGGCATGTATCCCATGAGGCATCTGGTATATCAAACTCTTAACAGGTATGATAGAAGTATGATCTTCAGAAATTTTTGAATGACATTTGCTGGAAGGATGGGGAAATGAAAAAGGGAAACAGAGGGGCGAAATCCTCTCCAGATGTCCTACTGGCAGCAGTCAATAAGAATACCTGCCAGAAACTATTTTACTTCTAAAAGCACAATTTAAGATCTGTCGTTCAGTAATTTTAATTTAGTTTCCCATGAGGTAGTATGTGATCTGGCATACCTGAGCAACTGGCCTCTTTTTTATACTATTTTTTCTCTTCAAAATCAAAAACAGATTTTACATCTATACATAATTAAAACTCTGATTTTGTTATCTTCCAGTTTATGCGGTCATTCTATTTGCGCAAAAACGGTTCACAATAGCGCTACGATTTTTCGCCAGTTTACTCACCGTTCTCTCATGCTGTGATTGCACCATTTCGTTCGGATCGGTTGAATGTTACAAAAGTTAGCGAGCTTTAAAAAATCGTGTGCGCAGATCAATCTCTTCTCCTGCCATTCAGCGCCGCGCGGATTAGTCTCTTCCCCTGTCACTCACCGGGACGGTCCACCCCGTCCTGCGCTATCGCGTCTTTAATGGAGCTGAGGATGGCCGGCGGAGGTTTCCAACCGGACACAATTTCGGAGGGGCCTGAAGCAACCCAACTCCAGCCCCGCCCCAAGCAGCCCCGCCCCAAGCAGCCCCGCCCCAAGCAGCCCCGCTCCTAGCAGCTCAGCTTCGGAGACCCGACCCAGCCTTGCGTCGGAGACCCTGCCCAGCCCAGCCCAGCACAGCGTGGGAGTCCCAGCCCAGCCCGGAGTCGCCGATGTCGCCAAACAGAAAGTGGAGACTCTGATCCCGGTGGAGGAGAACGACCAGCGACCAGCACCCGCCGTGATTCCCCATCGCACCGCCAATTCCCGCCACTACCCCTCTGGTCCCCCTTGCTGGCTCCTTCCCGTGATACCCCCCTCTCCCACATGGCTCTTCCCCGTCTTTTCTCCAAGCTCACTCCCCCCACCCACACACCCCTCTCCCCCCACATCTCCCCCCGCCCACAATCCACTCTCCCCGACAACTCTCCCAGCCCACACCGCCCCTCCCCCCACAACACCCCCACCCAACCCCCTCCCCCCACACCCACCCGCCCCCACAACCCACCCGCCCCACAACCCACCTGCCCCTACCACCCCCCACCCCCACAATCCCCCCCCCCCCCCCGCCCCCGTTTTTGCATGTTGGAGAAACATTCCATGTATCAGAATCAACAAATAGATTTTAAAGGGGCATTAGTACTTAACAAAACAAATAAGGGGCAGAACTTCATTGTGGTCGCTGATATAAAATAACTGTGTCATATCGGCCACCTATCTTACACAATTTTTTTTAATTTCAAAGAATCATACTCTGATATGTTTAACCATATCTATAAGGTAGACAAAAATGCTGGAGAAACTCAACAGGTGAGGCAGCATCTATGGAGTGAAGAAATAGCATCTGCAGTTCTTTCTTAACCATATCTTTAACATTAGTTTATTTACAAGTTTAATTTTCAGTGAAACCCCATTAATCCATTTTTTAGTTATTTGCCAATCTGGCTCTCAGTATCACTGGGGCCATGTTTCCCATACTGTTTAATCTCACATTGGCACTCTAACAAAACCAAATGTTCTTGCCCAAAAATGCTATTGCTATTTCCCATCCATTGAAGAATAGAGTTTATTTGTAGTACTTTTCCAAAAAGGTTATTTTAAAAATTAAGATGGGTGGGTATATGGAAGAGGTAGTTAAGGCAGGTACTATAAAAGCATTTAAAAGACACTCGGATAGGCGCATGGATAGTAATGATTTGGAAGGCCAAATGTGACTAGCTTAGATGGGCCTGTTTCCGTGCTGTATGAATCCATACCTCTAAGTTAGCTTACTTTTTATACCTGAAGACTTTTTCCATCATAACAGAATGGTTGCTACTTGTGCTGCTTCGAATTGAATTTCAGATGTGGACCTGAGTACTAGAAAAGAATCCGCTTCCATAGTGACCTGTTATTATGGAGCTGCTGCTACGCAAAACAGAGGGGACAGTTCAACAATTTATCTTCTTCCATGAACAGGGTTTATGAGAAAAGGCGTACATTCCGTGAAGAAGGGTTTTGGCCTGAAACGTCGCCTATTTCCTTCGCTCCATAGATGCTGCCTCACCCGCTGAGTTTCTCCAGCATTTTTGTCTACATTCCGTGACATGCCTGAATTACAGTACTTTAGGAGGCTTAAGAGTCATCAAAGGTGGCATCAAAGATTTGCTGTTTCCCATAAGAAAACTTGGTTCTGAAATAAAAATGCTTCCTGTTATAAAAATAGTATGTGCAGACATTAAAAGATTCTAAAATGTTGAAAAACAATTCAAATCATTCAGAGATATTACATCTTATAATAGTTTTAAAAATTACAAAAATATCCCTCAAACTTTGGAAAAACTCACCTATATTTAAAATGATTTAGAATTTGTAAAAATCAAGGATTACTCATACTTGCACAATTTCTTCACAAAGCATTTTATTATATTTAAATCATTGGAGAAGCTGTCCCAACATATGACCAGGATGTTCATCCTGTTCATCCCAAATACCCACTGATCAATGTTGAGAAATTGCTTCAGTTTTACACTCCCTTACTGGGTACTCAGGAGTCTGAATGCATTCTGAAAACACAACTGGTAACATCCAACCTTAGGCTTTTTGTGCCGATGCTGAAATCCTCGAGTTGCTGACAGTTCTGTGGTGAAATACTATCAGTTGCATGGCGACACATTGAGTTCCCTGAAAACTCTGAACTATCAAAGAAGCAGAATTCCCATGTTGCAATCCCTCTAATCCTCTCACTCTCTGCTGTGACACTTACCGTAAAGGCAAGAATCAGCCAAATCAAATCACATTTTTAGAAACCCAATCAAAACTATGTACAGTAACTATTGACTAATCATCATTAGAAACCCATCAGTGCCTTTAGCTGTCCTACTATTTCTGTGCCATGCTCCTAAGTAGATGAATCACACTGGTAGAACTTCAATTGGATAAGACCCAGAACAATGAAATTCTTACTCACTGTAGCTTTACAACACATTAGATGCTGCAACAACAACAATATGCAATAAATTATCAGTTATTCTAAATAAACTGGATGTTGATAGTGCACAAACAAAAGTATAAAGAGCAACTAGAGTGAAGCAAAGCCCGTACTGTTTCGATAGGGTTGCGGTAGGTTGTGCATGTACGTTCAAGAATCTGATAGTTAATGGGAAGAAGCTGTTCTTGAACCTGGAGGTAATGGTTCTCATGCTCTTGAACCTTCTTCCCGAACCTTGCAGCAAGATGGGAGCCTGGCCATAGTGCAGTCTTCTTCGTTCTGGTTTGATAAGAGTATTCGGCAACATGCTGCATCTCCTCAAGTGTCCGAGGAAGTAAATGTATTTCTTTGTGAGCGAATCAATGTACTGCACCCAGGACTGATCATCCATGAGGCGTACACACCCAGGAACGTAGAAGAATGATGTGATGGCCTCAAAGCTTCTCTTGGAGACTAGAATTATGTCTGAAAATCAGACATGGCAGATTTTCATGGCAGAAAATCAAACTTATGGCATAATCCTGAATAGCAGTGGTTTGAACTTTCCCAGTAGCCTTCTTAAGTTGGATGGCTTCTGCCTGTTGTGTTGAGACCTCCCGAATCAGACACTATGGTATTGATAGAACCTTGTGTTAATATGGACTAGCCTCACATTCTACGTCAGAAACAAACAAAATGTATCTGTTTGGTTGGAGCTGTAATTCTGCAGTTACATGGTATGTCTCACTGCTTTCAGGTAGGCCTAACAATATCCAAAGAATCTTAATGTGGATATTTATCAGTATTCATCTGTGGTCTTCCCCAATCGAAGTACTAATTTCTGAAGCTGGGCTGCATTATCCAAGATTATTATGTAATTATCGAAAGACATTGGGACAGCTACATGATTAGGACAGGTTCAGAGGGATTTGGGCCAACATGGACAGGTGGGACTAATGTAGATGGGGCACCTTGGTCGGCATGGGCAAGTTAGGCTGAAGGACCTGTTTCCATGTTGTGACCCTGTGAAGAGTCTCCACCCAAGGTATCCTTGCCTCTTTTACTGAAGATAGCCACTCATATGCGCACTGCACCATCATGTGCACCTTAATTATAAATTACACTGTTGTTGTTAGAGAACAAGGAATTGTATTGGTGACCATATTGCAATACATCTGTATATTTTGCCTGCCATTGTTGAGTGGCTGTGAGATGTTGGTGTGACACTCAGAATAGGGTTAAATATATGACTCCAATAGTCCTACCCCATGTTGTGATGATTATCAACCTCTGACCCTACTATAGCCAATTTAAACCAGAGTATTGATTTTTTCAAACCCAACGCATCCTGACTATTATCATTAATATAACAATCTCACAAACAACTTGATTGATCAAGAATAGAGAACATGTAATAATACCAAGCAAATCATCTTGACCTGGATAAGGTGCAAAGCCAGGCCAACATGACCCATCCTCGATGTGTTTTGGCCCAGCATGTGAATGCTGAAGACAAGCATGAAGCATTTGCAGACATCTTCAGCTAGTAATGCAGAGCGGATAATCTATCTTGACTTCCTTCTGAGATCCTCACCAATACAAAAGTCTGAAACCTTCATTGAAATTCCTTCCACATGATGCCAAGAAACAGCTGGGAGGTTTGAATACATTGATAACTATGGAACAAGATTATCTCTCGACTTTTGTACTGAAAATGTGCATTCCAGAACCAGCTCTGTCACCAGCTGAGCTGTTTCAGTACAGTCACAACACTGACTGTGGTCACTTTTTAAAAAATATTGAGGGTGGAGGATATAACTTAAGTACCATAATATCCCATAGACTGTCGAAAAAAAAAAATTTGTTGATCTATTTGCAATTGAAATATTTACATGCATATTTTAATGTCAATGACGTTTTTCTCACTAAATAAGTCAGTTATTATCCAATGCACATTGTGACATTGACATTTCCACCATTGCCGGGAGACACAAATGAACAGAATCATCCATGGAATGAAATGAACATAAAGCAAAATTAGAGATATAAAATGCATTAATCACTGTTATTTGTTATATATGGACATATATAATACGTGGCAGATATTTTAATATCTCAACTATGCAACCTCGGCAATGAAACTGGCATTTAAAAAAATCTGGCATCAAAAGAGTTAAATGACAAACAAAAGATAATTTAATGAATGAAGATCAATTGGTCTAATTTCTCATGAAAAGTTGCCACAAACTGTTTTGGTATCAAATTGTATCTCCTGTGATTTATTTTTTACCAAAATGCAAGTGTTGCATCTAAAGCAAACTCTACATGTTACTGACAGTTCACTGTTGCCAAATCATTTTAAACACTGAAGCTTTAATGACATTTGCAGAACACTGTGTAATTACATTGAATGAAGCTATAACATTCTTTAACTCCCCTGATATTTCACATTATTGGGCAAGAAAGAGTAACCTTTTAGGCTGTTGATTCAAATATTTCTATTAATACGTACCATGTGTATAGGTAAATGCAAGTATTTGATGTGCAGGACTTTCCTTGAGCCTTCTCCTGAATAAAGGATCTAAAGAATGTATTGTATTCTTTCTTCAAATTCAGTAGAAATCTCATCTGCAGAACACAGCTCAAAATTCTCTATATTTGATCAACACATGGAAATTATTTTGCGCGATGATGATTTAATTATTCAGCATATTTTATGTTGGGGACAATTGTTGCAGCCATATTGTTATTTGGGTTTAACCCGCTTAGATCAGTACTGAAAAATGGACACGATATCTAAACAACACGATTTGTTGTCTGAAGAAGGGTCTCAAACCGAACATCACCAATTCCTTCTCTCCAGAGATGCTGCCTTTCCCGCTGAGTTACTCCAGCATTTTGTGTCTATCTTGGATTTGTATATTAAACATGTTGGTGCAATTTTAACCTAACATCACCTGTGCTAACACGAGCAATTGTAAGTATAAACAGTAAGGATGGCATTGAGCTGAAAACAATGAATTTTAAGAGGTAATAAACTGAACCTTTGACATTTATGCCAAAAATCATGTTTTATTAGCTAAAATATTTTAGTTTCCACATCCATAAAACCATATTGTATCCTTTTTTCGATCATATCCTGAGAAATAGTAGTCATTATACATCTTGCCCCTGGAGGAAACAGTTTCTCACAATCTATACTATATTTCTTTTTAAAACAAAACTGAATATTCTACTTCATCAAATTCCTTTTGACAATCCAGCTATGTTGCACCCATCTACTTTGCTAGTTGATTATCAGAAAAGCTCACAATTTTCCCTTGATAAGAATGAGCCTAATCTTTTCAGAGGAAAATTATTTTGTAATTTAAGCTAAATCGATTAACAGAGTAAATTACACGGTGATGGTCCATTACATAGCTTTGTATATCAACTAGAAAAAAATATTAATGAATATGACTTAAAACAAAGCTTAGTAAAAAACTCTCTTGTTACTTTTAATTGCGTACGCTAAATATATGTTCATGTGTATCAAAATGCAATTTTGTTTCCTGTGTGTGAGACTATTGCTTATTGTGGCCATAAGCAATATAGAAATCAAAGATACTAGAGCTCATCTAGTATATTTGATAGAAATTGAACTGAATTCCCAAATTTGTTTCATTTTGAATGGGAAGGGATAAAATCAATCTATTAATCCTGATTTGGTAGGAATCTAAAATTAATCTTAAATTAATCTAAAATTAATTAGATAAAGTACCTCTACACAACTCAAGTTTTCTTTACAATAATCAGTCTGTTATGGCAAAACATTTGACATAATATGCTTGCTCTTAGAGCACTTTAAACATTATGATTATAGTATTTCTCAAAATATACAAGCATGCAACTGATATTAGTAAGGATTAACAACAGTTATGTAAATATTGTTGAAAAATGCTCAATGCAGTTGAATTTTGTTGTCTACTATTTTAACAGGGGTGGGAGGTAGTTAATTGTAACACTTTTATTAAAATATTAAACAAATGTCATCGTTAAGCACATGTACATATTACTAGTTTTCTAAAAAAGCTACAAATGATGACTTGCTACATTGATTTTATTATAGCACACAATATATCATAGTTTGAATCTTCAGAAAATGTTTAACATTTAAAATTTTAATGATCTCATTCTTTATATTTGTCAGATCAAATTCTTGACAACTCATTTTGTTTCAGAAATGCATTTTAAAATGTACAGCTCTACTCAGTATGTTTTTATTGTTATAATAGAACGTCACTGATTCCAATCAGGTCTGTTCTACATGATAGACTGAGGACAATGGTACTGTTGTTTTTTAAATTACTAATTTGCTTGGATTTGTAGTCGTTTTCGTTGCTGAGAATGAAAGTCTCCTCTGTTGTGACCTAACTGACTCAGTAGCACTTGTCCAAACATGTTCCAGGTATTTGTTTAATGATAATTTGGCAAACATGCATCACATGCTTTTATAATTGGTACTACTCTGTTTGTTCAGCAAAGCATGAACATCATGCAGAATTTGTTGAACTAGAAGTGCATTTATTTGCATCGTGTCATCATGTTGTGAAATTCTATTATCTGTTGAAGGTTTGCCATTTTTCCCGAGAAAGATTCGTCCAAGATTCATTTTGAGATTTATTTAGGGAGACTTAAAGGACTTACTCATACTGTCATGCAATTGTCCATTCATTTATTTGTAACGTGTGTTTATAAAGACCTTATTAACATGAAAGGCAAAATATTTGGCTTAACTATGTTTCTGCAGTGTTCCATGAGAATGTTGAATCATGGCAGTTCTCTTTGGCAGGCTGATTCACCTTTACAGTAATGTAGACTTCCAGCCTGCCGTTTGCACAACCATACAGCAAATGGGAATCTTTGTGATAGTCATTAATAGAGATGACATCATGAAGAAGGACAGTACACACTGTTTGTGTTGGGCCATGGATCAGTGAAGAAGCAAACCTGATGGTATCCTTCATTCTATGAGTACTTTAGGTCTCAGATCCAGTTTTAATTGTTCTTGCTAAATGGACCCACATGGCATGAAGTGCTCTAATTTTTACCCGTTGGTCTAAAGGCATGCTTCTGTACTGTAATGCAATATACAAGATTATTCTCAGATAATAGCCATGAGGGGGGGGGGGGGGTTTAGACTCGCTAAGACAGTCTTTGTCAGATCAAAGTTGGGGGGATGCAAGGTTTGGGCCAAGTATCACAAGAATATTAGCGAGAAAGTTCAACGAGAAAGACAATAAGTGGCATGCATACAAAGCCCTATTTTTGTGCTGACATAGAGCAACTATACATCTCAACAAATCAATTTGAAATATTACAACATTAACATCACAGTGATCGAGAAGAGTGCAAAATATTAGGTGCAAGTAGAAGAAGAGAGATCAAAATAATTATATTAAGAAATAAATAAAATACTGTACATATCTTTATTCTCACAACAATCAAGACCTCGAGTACTGAGGTTCCACATCTGTATTTGTTATTAATCTATTACTGCAGTAATTAAGACATCATATTGTCAAAATATATTTCAAATGGAAATGGTGTGCGTTAAGTTTTGGATATGTTTTTAATTTAAATTACTATGGAAATATATTTACGGAAATTAATGTATTACGTTGAGGCAGAAGGTAAAATGTAGCTTCATGAAACTAATGGCAGAAATATACAACCGGGAGAACAATCATTGAATTTCTAAACCTCACATCTTTGCTTTACTTGATGCTCCAGATAATCACCTATGAGGACCACTAGCCTCAGTCATGGTAATAAGATGTAGGCCTAATTAAAGAGAAACTGCAGATATGATTCAGGAAAGAAAAAAAATATCTATGGACATGAAACATACCAAAATTGGCATTATTGACAATTATTAATTCATTTTAAGTAGAATTATGTATTACCACTGTGAATGTAGTTATATTGAATCAATTTCTCAGTTCAAAGTGCAAAAATCTTTTTAATATTTTGATTTGACAATTATAGACAGGAATATCAAAAGCTTAGAAAATTGTGTCATTATATTTGAGTGCATAAATTCTTATCAGGTAAAACCATCCTTAATTTACAAAAGGAGTATGTTCTTGGAACATGCTTCAGTGAATAAATGGCATTACATCAAAAATACATTAATTTTAGACGTTAGAGATACAGTGCAGAAACAGTCCCTTTGGCCCACCAAGTCCGCACTGATTAGCAATCTCCCCGTACACTAACACTATCCAACACACTAGGGACAATTTTACAACATACCAAAGTTAATTTACCAACAAATCTGTGCATCTTTGGAGTGTGGGAAGGAAACCAGAGCACCCATGGAAAATCCACGTAGTCATAGGGGGAATGTACAAACTCCATACAGACAGCACCTATAGTCAGGATCGAAGCCGGGTCTCTGGTGTTGTAAGGCAGCAACTCTACCGCTCAACAACTGTGCCACCTGCAAATGTATCATGATATATCAAGGACATTTTGCACGTGCAAAATTGCAGCAGGACTGGCAAAGTGTATGAATTAGCATTGCTGTTTAAATTGCAAACCTTCTTTCTTTTGAGCTATCATTGTGGTTTTGGTATTCATGCAGTTTCTAAGAACTGTTTTGTATTTAGATAAGGATATACATAAGATAGGTCAGAATAAATCATCAACCAGGCTTTCCTGCTCTGCTTTTCCCATTAGATCATATTTCTTCGCTTACCTCAGTATCACTTCCCTCTGCATCCCTGGTTCCTTTAATATTCTAAAATGTATTGATCTCCGTGTTGAATATATACGGAAATTAGGATTCTCTCTTGAGTAGAGAATTCTGAATGTTCTCTACCCTCTGAATAAAGATTTATTCTCATCTCAGTCATGAATGGCTGAATTCTTATTTCGTGACAATGACCCATGGTTCTAAACACCTCAACCAGGGTAAACATCAACTCTGCATCTACCTGTCAGTAAGAATTTTGTATGCTACATTTCCTACAAATCTCACTAAATTATTTCACAAATTTTGTGTGAAAAACCTAATGTATTCTTTTTAGCTTTGGCTCCAGAAATATTACAACACAAGGAGTAACATTTTCAGTAAACATTTACCCAACCTGTTTAGCCAGCATATATTGGAGTGACAGTTTAAGTTAGTGACCTAGGAAATACTTGTTGCTATGATACGGCTTTCTACAATTCTTCATGGGATTATTCATGCATTAACAAATGCTTTTTGCTTTCCTTGAAGGAAACATTAGTGTTCTTTTATTTCTGTTCTTTGCCATCTAATGTTACAGTTCTATTTATTCTGGCAGATGTCAGCAAGACTACACAGACTGCATATATTTGATCTTCTCTGTGATGGCTTAAGAACAAATATAATAAAATATTTCAACACTGACATTGTTAGCTCCCACTGGTAGACTGGAAAATAATAGTGAGGCATTACTGCTAAATATCAGATACAACAAGTGCTGTTAGATGGATCTATGGTTTCATGATTAGTTGGAATGTATGAGTGTAGTAAAATATTTGAAATCCTCTTAAATAGTCAACCATAAAATATTTGATAATCTGGGAGGCCGATTGGATATTAATTTCTTTTTTTTTTAAATAATATTTTTATTAGAAGCATTTACATATCGTAGTCGCGACACAATTTGTTTATCAATTACATATTGTTAATAGCTGGGATCCCAGCTATCAGAATAGCTGGGGTCCTCGTTTATCAATTACATATTAACACAGCTTCTATTTGTTTATTTTTTTTTATAGATAGAAAGAAAGGGGGGAGAGAGAGAAGAAAAAAAAAGGATAAATTACCAAGAATACAATTTTGGAGATAGGTCCGTAAATTATAAAGTGTAACTATTCATCCAATCCTGGGTTCAAGTTTCAGTCAAGTTTCCGTGCTGGACCAATCTACCCTTTCAGAAAATCAATAAATGGAGACCATATTCTAGCAAATAATTCTCGTTTGTCAATTAAGACAAGTCTAATTTTTTCCACATGTAGGGTCTCAGACATCTCCATAATCCATATTTTAATTGTGGGGTTTGTTGGGTTTTTCCAAAATGTTAATATTAATTTTTTCCCAATTATTATACTATAATCAAGGAAATTTCTTTGGCTTGTTGTACGTCTTAGGCTTTGTTCTGATGTTCCTAATATTATTAGTTTTGGATCAGGATCCAATTGGATATTAACAACTTCAGAAATAATTTTAAAAATATCCGTCCAGAAATTTTTAATTTTTATACAATTTACAAAAGTATGTTAAATTAGCCTCTGAATATTGAAATTTGTCACAGATAGGAGAAATATTTGGAAAAATTCTATTTAATTTTGTTTTAGAGTAGTGCAGTCTATGTAGTACTGTACTTTAAATTGTATTAAAGAATGTCTGGCATTTAACGAGCATTGATGTATATGTAGTAGACTTTCATCCCAAATATCTTTCATTATTGGTTGAGCTAGTTCATTTTCCTATGCTTGTCTATATAATTCCGTTGACGGGACCTCACTATCTAAAAGAATATTATAAATGTGAGATATTAATTTATCTGTGTTAGGATGTTTATTCAAACATTCATCAAGGGTCTCTGGCTCCCTAGTTCTATATTCTTGTGTATGTGATTTAACATAATCTCTAAGTTGTAAATATCTGAAAAAATTATTTAAATAGTCCATAATTCTGTTGTAACTCCTGAAATGAAAGAAAAATACCTTTTCTGTAAAGATGTCCCACCTTTTTAATTCCATAATGTTTCCATTGTACAAAACCTTTATCCAACACAGGTTTAAATGAAGGATTATTTACAATGGGGAGAAAGAGTGATAAATTATCCAATTTTAAAGTCTTTTTTAATTGTTTCTAAATTCGTAAACCACTATATATTATAGGATTTTCACTATAGGTTTTTTTATTCAGTTTTGTGGGAGCTAATAGAATTGAGCCAATTTCAAAAGGTAAACAATCTTCCTTTTCCATCTTTAACCAATCTGGTTGTTGATCCATATCTTCCAACCAGAAATTCATATTTTTAATATTAACTTGTAGCGAAGCCTGCTAGCGCACGCAGATATCAAACCCGGCGTTCGGAAGCCACGGTCACATGATTCGGGAGGGGCTGCTGTTTTCGCGCAGTTATTCCCTTGTACGCGTTAGTTCAGCGCTGACCACCGTTGTGGGCAGGCGTGTCTGAAAAGCCTGTATGCTGGTTATTGAACTTTCGAATAAAGATCTGTTGAAAACTCCAGTTGTCGTTTCTCAGACCACTAAAAACTGCCCAAAAGTAAAATAAAAAATTTGGTAAAACTAATCCTCCATTCATTTTGGATTTACTTATTCTATGGTTCTTATAATCCCAAATAAAACTTGTGACAATAGAATCAACCTTCTTAAAAAAAAATTTTGGGAGATATATCTCAATTAATTGAAAAAGGTACAGTAATTGTGGAAGGAAAGTCATTTTTATGGCATTAATTCTACCGAGCATTGAGATGGAAAGTGTTTTCCAATACTGAATATTCTTATGCAATTTATTAAGTAAAGGCGGAAAATTTAATTTAAATAAAGAAGTACATTTCTTAGTTACATAAATTCCTAGATATTTAAATTTTTCGTAGACTATTTTAAAAGGAGATTGTTGCAATGTATGTAGGGTAAGTTCCGTTATTGGCATAATTTCACCTTTGTTCCAATTAATTCTATATCCCGAAAATGAGCCAAATTGAGTTTTAAGATTTAACAAGTTTGGGATGCTGGTTTCTGGATTTGTAATATATAGTAATACATCATCTGCGTATAAAGACATTTTATTAATTGTATCTTTAGTATTATACCCGTATATTTCTGGGTGGGCTCTAACACTTTCTGCGAGTGGTTCAATAGCTAGGGCAAATAATAACGGAGATAACGGGCATCCTTGTCTACAACCTCTAGATAAATTAAATTTAGGTGATAACATTTGGTTTGTCAATATCCTAGCTGTTGGATTAGTATATAGTCTCACCCAGTTGAAAATTTTCCATCACCGAAAATAAATAGGGCCATTCCACCTGATCAAATGCTTTTTCAGCACCTAACGAAATGACTGCTAAATCTACATTAACTATTCTATTTGAATATATAATATTGAATAATCGTCTCAAATTAAAAAATGAATAATGTTTTGGGATAAAACCTGTTTGATCGGGATGTATTAATTTATGAATCACTAAACTTAATCTATGGGCTAAAATTTTAGTTAATATTTTCTGATCAGTGTTTAAAAGAGCAATTGCTCTATATAAACCTGGATCCTCAAGGTCCTTATCCGTTTTTGTTATGTGTTATTGTTGATTCGTTTAAAGTTTCTGGCAGTTTCTGTTGAGTAAAAGCGTAATTATATAATGTCTGTAGGCGTGGAGAAATCAGGTCATGAAATTTTAAAATAAAATTCAGAGTTTAAGCCATCAGGGCCAGCGGCCTTTCCGTTTTTCAAAGATCTAGTTGACTCTTCAATATTTTTTACTGATATTTCAGCACCTAATAATTCCCTCTCTTTCAGATCTAAATCTGTAAGATTACATTTCTGCAAAAGTGATTCCATTCTTGCAGAACACTCTGTCGATTTGGTTGAATAAAGGTGTTTGATAATATTGTAAAAATCTGTCATTGATATCCTTGGGCAATGTTAGTATTTCTCCCATATCTGATCTAATTTAATAAATTGTTTTTTCCCCATCCAGTTTTCGGAGTTGACGAGCTAATAGTTTTTGTGGTTTATCACCAAATTCAAAGTGTAGTTGTTTAGTATGTTGATAAAGTTTTATGATTTGATCAGAATATATTTGATTTAACATGTTTAAGTGCAGCAATTTTATTATCTTTTATCATAGAGGGGGCGGCCGCATTCTCTATATCTAATTGCCTTATTTCCATTTCCAATACCTGGTGTTTAGCACGATTCTTTTTATTATGAAAGGCTTGTGAAGAGATTAACGCTCCTCGTACAAATGTTTTGAATATTTCCCAGAGAAGGGAGGCAGATGTTTCAGGGCGGTCATTCGAATCGAAAAAACATATTAATCTGTGTAATAAGATATTCGTGACATGCTTTCTATATTACTAAAAGTCTGTTCTTGACCGTTTTTGGCCATCTGTGCTGCGATTTCCGAGAGAACGCTGCCACCTACGGCCGTCATTTTTGGCCACCTTGCTCAGAGCCCCCCTCTGCCGTATGTGTGCCGAGGATTTTTCCCGTCGATGAAAAATGACAGAGATAGTAATGGTTTTACAAAATTCCCCTTGCTCTCTGCTGCCCCTGCTGGCGGCAGAGGTGAGGGACTATAAAAACAAGGAAGTGGTGTGCCTCAATCAGTCACTCATCAAGATGGAGGAAGGCAGAGGGTCACGTTTCTCTGAGATGTGAATAACACTGAACACATGTCTACTCAAATGTAAGTGTCCTTAGTGGTTCTAAAATGCTTGCAGAATGTGTCTATTGGTTCTAAAATGTTTGCAAAAAGTGTTTATTGGTTCTAAAATGTTTGCAAAAAGTGTCTCTTTTGGTTCTACAATGCTTGCAGAATGTGTCTTTTTTGGTTCTAAAATGTTTTTTAGGTTCTCCTCCCCTTTCCTCTCCCCCCCTCTCCTCTCCCCCCCCCCCTCTCCTCTCCCCCCCCACTCCTCTCCCCCCCTCTCCTCTCCCCTCCTCTCCTCTCCTCTCCCCCCCCTCTCCTCTCACCCCCCTCTCCTCTCGCTCCTCTCCTCTCCCCCCTCTACTCCACCCCCCTCTCCTCTGCCCCCTCTCCTCTCCTCTCCCCCTCTCCTCTCCCCCTCTGCTCTCTCCCACGTCTCCTCTCTCCACTCTCCTCTCCTCCCATCTCCTCTCCCCCTCTCCTCTCCCCACTCTCCTCTCCCCCCCCTCTCCTCCCCCCCCTCTCCTCCCCCCCCTCTCCTCCCCCCCTCTCCTCCCCCCCTCTCCTCTCCCCCCTCTCCCCTCCCTCCCTCCCTCCCTCCCTCCTCTCCTCCCCCCTCATCTCCTCCCCCCCTCTCCTCCCCCCCTCTCCTCCCCCCCTCTCCTCCCCCCCTCTCCTCCCCCCCTCCCCCCTCATCTCCCCCCCTCCTCTCCCCCCCTCCCCCTCTCTCTCTCCCCTCTTTTTCTCCCCTCCATCCCCTCCCCCACCATTCCTCCCCTAAACCCCCTCCCCTACACACCCCTACCCCCTTCCCTCCACCCTCCCTCCCCCTCCCTGCTCCCCACCTCTCCCCGTCCCCTCTCAGCACACCCTCTCTTTCCCCTCTTTCCCCTCTTTCCCGCTCTCTCCTCCCCCCCTCTCCTCCCTCCCTCTCCTCCCCCTCTCTCCTCCCCCTCTCTCCCCCCCTCAGTCCTCCCCCTCTCTCCTCCCTCTCCCCCCCTCTCTCCTCTCCCTCACTCCCTCTCTCCTCCCCCTCTCTCCTCCCCCCTCTCTCCTCCCCCCTCTCTCCTCCCCCTCTCTCCTCCCCCCTCTCTCCTCCCCCCTCCATCCCCTCCCCCCACCCTCCCTCCCTTCCCCTCCATCCCCTCCCCTCCACACCCCCTACCCTCTTTCCTCCACCTCTTCCCTCCACAAAGGAGCGAATTAATAATATTAATATAATATCAAGGGGGGTAATTAGCGTGAGTGCGGGGGGGGGGTAGTTAGTGTGTGTAACGCTGCATGTCGCCTCCCCCCCCCCACAACCGCACGTTGGGGGAACAGACCCAACGGGTCTGCACTTGGTCTAGTATCATTTAAAATTTGAGGGTTAAGTCTCCATTGTGTCTGCTTCTCAGTCATTCCATTTAGTTTAATCATGAATGTTAAAGGTGCATGATCCGATATTATGATATTTTGATATTTTGAATTATAAGCAAATGGAATAAGTTTAGAGTCTACTAAAAGGTAGTCTATTCTTGAATAGGTTTTATGTACCAGTGAGTAGAATGAATATTCTCGCCCAGATGGGTTTGATATTAGTAGTATTAATGTATGAATTTAGTAATTCACTTGCCTTGGATTTTATTTTCCTTTGTCTTGATGATCTATCTAGATTAGAATCTAATGTACAATTTAAATCTCCACCAATTATCAAATTATGTTGTGTAAGTTCCGAAATAGTATTAAATGTTTTCTTGAAAAATAAAGGGCTGTCAAAATTTGGTCCATAAACGTTAAGAAGGATCACTTTTTAAAAATATAATTCACCCACTAGTATAATATATCTGCCATCGATATACACAATAGTTGATATATGTTTAAAAGATACACCCTTATGGATTAGAATTGCAACCCCTCTAGACCTATGAGAGAATGAGGAGTGATACTTTTGGCAATCTATTTTGCTTTCAATCTATGTTGTGCTTCATTTTTGAGGTGAGTTTCTTGAAGAAACATTATATCAGCTTTGAGTGATTTTAAATGTGCTAATACTTTACCTCTCTTGATTGGTTCATTAATACCCTTAACGTTTCAACTACAAAATGTAATTCCTTCACCGCCAATGTTCATATTAACATCTTGCATCTTATAGATAGGGTGGTCTTTAAAAGAGCAGATGGTTCAACACACTAGACCCGACATTCCACCCGAACACAAGATAGATGAATTTTAGATTTAATGATTCTTCCTCCCGAACATATCTCCTTAAATAAAACTTATAATTGAGTTTAATATTGATTTCTACTTTAAAATGTTTGTTCTTCTTTTATACTTGTAGTTTCTCTTGAAATAAAAATACGATGGTCCTCCATTTCAGTTTTTTTAGTCTTTGGCTTCTGGACCTTTGGAACTTCCTCCTGGGACGACACTGAAATTGAGCCCGAGGCTTCAGTCGGGCCTACTTCTTCCACCAGTGGTTTAGTTTTACCGGGTTTTTTTGTCTGTCCTTTTGGGGGAGTATGTTGCAACGACATTAAACCACCGGAGTTACAGTCTGATGACGTCACTCATCCTCAATACAGGCTGCCGGTGTGTTCTCTGCAGGTCAGACCCGTTTTATTCCCCCGTTTTTAATCGGATTTTAGCTTGGAGCTAGCTGGCGCATGCCTCTACTCCAGCATAGCGCCACCGGAAGTCGATATTAATTTCTTAAAAGAAACAACTCTGGTCCGAAAAAACAGACGGCAGAGAAATAGCAATTCAGTAAAGTGTATGAAATAAAAAATGTTGAAGTAGTTTGAAAATATCAGTACCCCGTTCCTGCTTTCTCCCATATCCCTTGATTTCATTAGCCCTAAGAGCTATATCTAACTCTCTCGTGAATATATACGGTTAATTGGCCTCCATTGCCTTCTGTGGCAGAGAATTCCCCAGATTCACAACTTTCTGGGTGAAAACGTTTTTCCTCATCTCAGCCCTAAATGGCCTCCCCTTATCCTTAAACTGTGACCCCTGGTTCTGGACTCCCCCAACATTGGAAACATTTTTCTGCATCTTGCCTGTCCAATCCTGTCCAATCCCTTAATAATCTTATATGTTTCTATAAGATCCCCGCTTATCCTTCTATTCATTGAATATAAGCTCAGTTGATCCGTTATTTCATCATATGTCAGTTCCGCCATCCCAGGAATTAACCTGGTGAACCTACGCTGTATTCCCTCAATAGCAAAAATGTCTTTCCTCAAATTAGGAGACCAAAACTGCACAAAATACTCCAGGTGTGGTCTCACCAGGGCCCTATTCAACTGCAGTAAGACCTCCTTGTTCCTATACTCAAATCCTTTCACTATGAAGGCCAACATGCCATTTGCTTTCTTCACTGCCTTCTGTACTTGCATGCTTAAGGGCCTGTCCCACTAACGCATCTTTTCAGCGACTGTCTTCGACCTTCAAGCTCGAGAGCACTCGCCTGAAAAATCTTGAACTGGATCGACTGTCAGCGATGAAACCGCGAGCCGGATCGACCGTCTACACACACACACACACACACACACACACACACACACACACACACACACACACACACACACACACATACACACACACACACACACACACACACACACACACACACACACACACACACACACACACACACACACACACACACACACACCCCTCAAAGGCGGGGGGGCCAGGGAAAGCGGGGGAGCACTGTCTGAAGTTCACACCCGCGATGAACAGGAAAGTAAAAGATGGCTGGCACAGTTACGGTAACTCCTTTAGAGAGCGCGGAGAGGGGGGGGGGAAGAGAAGGGGGGGGGGGGGGAGAAGGAGTGGCGACACTTTCAAGAAGCCAGATTATTTTTAATAAAGGTTAACCAGCATTTAACATTACCGGTCGGTTTACTTACCTTTTTTTTCTCAACGATCTTTACCTTCGACTACCTTTGATTACCTTCAATTGCCTTCGACTACCTACGATAGCATTACGACCTATTATGACCTACCTTGACTAAACCTACGAGTAAAAAAATATGATTTTTTCCATGGCGACCTTTTTTTACTCGCGGGCATTTTTCAGCATGTTGAAAAAACCGCCGTGACCTAGCTGAGGCTCGAGTACGCGGGGACTACACTTGAGCATGAAGTAGAGTTACAAAGACCTCCTCGGACCTCGTGTCGACCAAGTTGCGAGTATGAGTCGAGGGCAAACTCTTCTAAACTCGCGAATTAGGTCGCCGCAGTGGGATAGGCCCTTTACTTTCAGTAACTGATGTACAAGGACACCCAGGTCTCGTTGCACCTCCCCTTGTCTTAATCTGACACCATTCAGATAATATTCTGCCTTCTTGTACTTGCCACCAAAGTGGATAACCTCACATTTATACTGCTTTTATTATACTGCATCTGCCCACTCACACAACCTATCCATGTCACCCTGCAGCCTCATAGCATCCTCCTCGCAGTTCACACTGCCACCCAGCTTTGTGTCATCCGCAAACTTGGAGATGTTACATTTATTTCCTACATCTAAAATGTTAATATATATTGTATATAACTGGGATCCCAGCACTGAGCCTTGCAGCACCCCACCAGTCACTGCCTGCCATTCTGAAAAGGACCCATTAATTCCTGCTCTTTGGTTCCTGTCTGCCAACCAGTTCTCTATCCTTGTCAATACCCGATCACCAAGAGTCAAGAATGTTTTATTGTCATGTGTCCTGGATGGGACAATGAAATTCCTACTTGCTGTAGCACAACAGAATATGTGAATATGTAAACATGGTACATAACAGGGGAAGAGAAAAAAAAGATAAAGTTCAATAAATAATATAGTGCAATAATAATATAGTCTTTTGCAATTCATAGCTCAGAGCTTATTCGTTGTTGTGTTTAACAGTCTGATGGCTGTAGGGAAGAAGCTGTTCCTGAACCTGGACATTACAGTTTTCAGGCTCCTGTACCTTCTTTCTGATGGCAATGGTGAGATGAGTGTGTGGCCAGGATGGTGTGGGTCCTTGATGATTTTGGCTGCCTTTTTGAGGCAGCGACTACGACAGATCCCTTCGACGGTGGGGAGATCAAAGCCGGTGATGGACTGGGCAGTGGTCACAACTTTTTGTAGTCTTTTTCGCTCCTAATTTTGCACACTAATCTCTTGTGTGGGAATTTGGCAAAGGCTTTTCGAAAGTCCAGATACACCACATCAACTGGCTGGCCCTTATCCATTCTACTTGTTACATCCTCAAAAAATTCTAGAAGATTAGTCAAGCATGATTCCCCCTTCATAAATCCATGCTGACTTTGACCGATGCAGCCACTGCATTCCAAATGCACTGCTATTACATCTTTAATAATCGACTCAAGTATGAAATATTGTTATATTTCAGGAATTATTACCCTTGGGCATTCGTACCTGTCCTCGTTCTGGCTTTTCCTTTGGTTTTGCATCATGCTTCTTATGCTCTGCTATGATTGGTAGATGGCTGCTGACATTATGAAGGTGATTGATGGTAGCTTGGATCCCTTGAGAATTATGAGTATTAATTTTAAAAAGTCAATCAAAAGATGACCTGTTGTATGTGGACGCTGGTGAGGCAGAAGATGAGGATATGGGGAACCTAACCCTTCCTCCAGAGGGTAGAAAAGAGGATGAGAGGTATAGGAAATGGAGGAAACATGATTGAGCATTGCCAAATACAATGGATGGGAAACTACAGTTGGGGGAAGAAAAAAAGATGAGGGAAGTACTGATGTACTTCATTTATAAAAAACTGTAACAATCATAGAAAAAACAGGAAAATAAAATGGAGCACGTGGGAAAATCTGTGATCAAGTCATCTGCAGGAGTTTATTGATTGGAGAGAATACATAATTACCCACTGAAATGGAGATGGGGTAAGATTCAGATAAAAGCAAGATTCAGATCGGGACCGTATTGATGTAAGACAAGTTGAGCATTAGCAGAAAAGGTGATTAACATTCGACTTTGCCCAAGCCATTCCAAACGTGTTTGTTACATATGCAGCTTTCAGTTTTCCCTCAGCCCTCTGCTCCTTCATTCATCTTTGCCTCTGTGCACCTCCTCCAGACAAAGCTGTTGCTACTCACTAGCATTAATCACCTTCTTTTGCCCATACCACTTGTCATCCTACCTATACCAATTCCCACACTGTCAAAGAGCCTTCCTTTCATTTCTCAGCCCCTTATCTATTTCTCTGCAACTTAAAGCTTGTTTTATCTTTTAACTGTTTCCTGTGTAGAGAGGGATATTGACATGAAATTTAGATGGTTCTTTTTTCGACAGATGTTGCAAGATCTGCTATGTATAATTGGCACTTTCTGTATTTGTTTCGTACTACCACCATCAGCAATATTTCACTTTTGTGTATTGTAATTTGATCCACTTGCTGTTATCTAACTTTTACACTCTGGATAAATAAACTCCATCGAAAAATGTTGTTTGTAATCTCTCAAAGTATTTTTGATTCACGCCTGGCCAAGTAATACCTTGAATTTTGCAAGGTATTCGTGCCAAATATAAAGTAATATAATACTCTGATAGCAGATCACTTGGTACTGTAAATCCTTGCTTAACTTTAATTCAAACCATGCAGATTCAACAAGTCTTTCAGATTCAAGCAATTTTGCAAAGAATTCAAAATATAGGGAATTGCATTACTTAAGGAAAATATGGTCGTAGCCAAAATGTATCAGTTTTGTTTCAGGTTATCTTCCACCTGCTATGGATTTAATGTTGCGTTAGCATACAACCTAACAGTATGAAACGGTATGAATCAGTCTGAAGAAGGGTCTCAACCCGAAATGTCACCCATTCTTTCTCTCCAGAGATGCTGCTTGTCTCGCTGAGTTACTCCAGCATTTTGTGTCCATCTAACGGTATGAATATTGAATTCTACAATGTAAGATAATTATCCTGCAAATAACACCCTTCTTCCCCTCCCTCTCCCCATGTTTCCCCTTCTACTTCTGCTCCACTTGGATGCACACGCATTTCTCCCCCTCTCCCCCCCCCCCCCCAATCCCATGTTCCCTTCCACATATTCTTTCCTTTGCCTTCATAATCTGCACCTCCTATCTCACCTCACACGTTTTGCCTTTTCACCTCCAGCCTTTGTAACCTGTATCTACCTATCATTTTCCGGGTTTTATCCTGCTCTCACCCCTCTTCCAGCTTTACTCCAGCACATTGTGTGTTATTTTGTAAACCAGCATCTGCAGTTTCTTCTTTCTCTATTTCAGAGAGGATGGTCAGTATATGGAACAAGCAGTTATACAAGGTAGTTAAGGCAGGTATAGTAGCAACATTAAAAAAAACTTTTGGACAGATACATGCATAATAAAGGTTTTGAGTATATGGGCCAAACACAGGCAGACATGACTAGTTTAGATGGGGCATGTTGGTAATCATGTGCAAGTTGGGCCGACAGGTCTGTATGATTCTATGACTTTAAAGGGGTTGTCACACTACGGCGACCTAATGTGCGAGTTTAGACGAGTTTGCCCTTGACTCAAACTCGCAGCATGGTCGACACGTTGTCCTAGGAGGTCCTATGAGGTCAGTGGAACTCTCCTTCATGCTCGAGGGAAGTTCCCGAATACTCGCGGCCTCAGCTAGGTCGCGGAAATTTTTTCAGCATGTTGGAAATTTTTCCGCGAGTAAAATTTGGTCGGCATGATTCTTTTTAACTCGTATTGCAGTGGAGTGGGGTCACTATTTAGTTACAGGCAGTCGAGGGCAGCCGTAGGCAATCTCCTTTGCTGACCAGGCATTTTGATTCGCTCATTGGAGTTTTCAGGACCAAGGAAAACCAACCGGTATGTAAATTGCCCGATAAACTTTATTATACTTCTTAAAAGTGTCTCCACTCCTTCTCCCCCCGTTCTACCCCCTTCTCTCCCCTTCTCTCTCCTTCTCTCCCCCTCTCTCCTCTTCTCTCCCCTTCTCTCTCCCCCCCTCGCTCTCCAAAGGACTTACCGTACACTGTGCAGCCGTCTTTTACCTTCCTGTTCATCGCAGGTGTGAATTTCAGATGGCGCTCCCCCGCTTTCCCTGGCCCCCGCCTTTGCGATGTGTTTGTGTGTGTGTGTGCGTGTGTGTGTGTGCCGTCAGTCGATCCAGCTCGCGGTTTCAATGCTGACGGTCGATCCAGCTCGAGGTTTTCCAGGTGAGTGCCCTCGAGCTTGAAGGTTGAAGACACTCTTCTTAACTCGGGAATTAAGGTCGCCGCAGTGGGACAGCCCCTTTAAACTCTATCTAAACTCCAATGAAATAGGAAAAGACCAAAGAGCAATATTTGTTTATTTTCCAGAAAAAATGTTTTCTTGATTTTTCTGATGGTTCTCTCATCGTCTCTCTTTTGAATATTGTTTAATAATATATTTCAAAATGTGTAAATGTACATGAAAAAGTTTTATAAATATAAAATGTGATGGGCATACTTTCAAACTTCCTTAGAGAACATAGATTTTATTATCAGAGCTTACTTTTACCTTTGTTTCTGAATTTAATGCTCCAAAAATAATAGAATTACGATTTTTTAAAGACATGATTTCAATCTGGCAAAACCAAAGAATGGGACAGTTATGTGTTTAACTAGTTGATATGTCCTAACTATTGTTTTTCTGACGTGTACGGTCGTTATGATTTACGTCGTTGTGAATAAAGCAAACTAGTAAAACTGGCAGAATTTGTTCCTCAGAGCTACTGAATTTGTTTAGAAAGGCAAAAGAGCAGTGAGTCATGGGATTTTTCTGCAATTGGTTTTCCAAGAAATGTTTCAAATTTCCATTTGGCTCCTATTCCTGTTTTTGTTGTACCTCATCAGCATCTGTAGCTTTCTGTCCTCGTATTCATTGAACATATGTGCACTTGTCATTTGAAAACAAGACTCAACAAGAGCAAAGAGATTTTGTGAATAAGAAAGGTAGACAAAAATGCTGGAGAAAATCAGCGGGTGAGGCAGCATCTATGGAGAGAAGGAATTGGTGAGGTTTCGGGTTGAGACCCTTCTTCAGACTGATGTCGGTGGGAGAAGAAGAAGAAATGAAGAGGCAGAGACATTGGGCTGTGAGAGAGCTGGGAAGGGGAGGGGAAGGAGGGAGAAAGCAAGGACTACCTGAAATTGGAGAAGTCAATGGAGAAGTCGCTGCGGTGTAAACTACCCAAGCAAAATATGTGGTGCTGCTCCTCCAAATTGCAGTGGGACTCTCTCTGGCCATGGGAGAGGCCCAGGACAGAAAGGTCGGATACGGAATGGGAGGGGGAGTTGAAGTTCTTCTCCTCCTTCTCCTGCTTCTTGTGGCGTGTTTGCCTCTTCTAGCTATCTTGTCATCAGCTGAGGCCAGTAGCAGAATTTAAAGGATACAGCATTCTAAAAGTATTCACTGAACACAGTAAACTTCATTCAATTTTCTGCAGCATTGCACCAACCCCAGGGAACTTAACTGCTCACATTCATCTTCACCAATGGCCTTATCAGCATATGTCTGCAGTGAATACAGAACAACTCTGTTCCTCTTCGCCTTCATCAATTAAATACATTTTAATATTTTCCAATGCAATGTTTGAAAGTCAGGGAGTCCAAGCATTCCTGTCTTGGGCTGCACCTTCCAATTCACTACCTCCATCACAATCAAGAGTCAAGAGTATTTTATGGTCATCTATATTACTAAAAGTAAGATCTTGACCGCTTTTGACTCACTGTGATGTGATTTCCGAGAGAACGCCGCCACTTACGGCCGTCATTTTTGGCCACCTCGCTCAGAGCCCTCCTCCGCCGGACTGGACTGGAGGATTTTTCCCATCGATTAAAAATCAGAGAGATAATAATGGGTTTTTTTTAATCGCCATTCTCTCTGCTGCCCCTGCTGGTGGGAGGGGGGAGGGACTATAAAACCCGGAAGTGGTGTGCCTCACTCAGTCTCTGCAAGATGGAGGAAGCGAGAGGGTCACATCTCTCTGAGCTCTGATAATACTGAACCATATCTACTCAACTGTGAGTGCCTTAATGTGGTTTGAAAATGACAAGATGGTTGCTTTGAAATGCTACAACTGCAAAAAAAAAATGGCCTGTGTTGGTGGTGGTAAATGTTTGAAAGGGCTTCACTGGCAGAAAAACATTGGCTGTTGTTGGTGGTGGTAACAGCTTTAAAGGCTGCACTGCAAAAAAAAAGGCTGTTGTTGGTGGTACTTTAAAGGCTGCACTGCAAAAAAAATGGCTGTTGTTGGTGGTCGCTTGTGGTAACTGCAAAAAAAAGGTGTTTATGCACTGCACTGCAAAAAAATCGCTGTTGTTGGTGGTGGTAACTGCTTTGAAAGGCTGCACTGTAAAAAAACATGGCTGTTGTTGGTTGAGGTAACTGCCTTGAAAGGCTTCACGGCAACAAAAAAAAACGGCGGTTGTTGGTGAAAACTTGACAACTTCCTCTTTGTATTGAATATTGATTTTAGATAAAACGCTACCACTTACGGCTGTGATTTTTGGCCATCTTACTCAGTTCCTCACCACTCATCAGGTGCAGAGGATTCTTCCCATCAATGAAAAATAAAAGTGTTATTAGTGTTTAAAAACATGTTGGGAATCTCTCTCCTCTAAATGTGCTGCAGTCAAATTTGCCAGTGATGAAAATAGTTGGCTTATTATGTTTCAGGAGGACGGCAAGAACCTGCAAAGGGATACAAATAGGTTAAGTATAAAATGAATATATATGAAATACTTTAGAAGAAAGAACGAGAAAGAATAAATGATTTAAGTGGAGAAGAAGTGCAACATATGTGGAGGCCAAGTCACTGGATGGATTTAAGTGTGAGTTAGATAGAGCTCTTGGGGATAATGGAGTCAAGGGATATGGGGAGAAGGCAGGTACGGGTTATTGATTGGGGACGATCAGCCATGATCACAATGAATGGCGGTGCTGGCTCGAAGGGCCGAATGGCCTCCTCCTGCACCTATTTTCTATGTTTCTAAGTTTCTATGTTAACATATTGCAGTAAAAAGGAACTGATTTGGAAGGTTAAAAGAATTTTTGACTTTATTGCAAAAAATATGAAGTGTAAAAGGAGGGAATTTTGGAATACTATATATATTGTGGTTCCACACATATATTATTACTATGTTGATTTGTTAGGATGAAGTGCTCAACATATGAGGAAAAATTGTTCAGATTGGGCCTCTATTCATTGAAGGCTGGAGGAACAAGATGATCTTATTTATAAATATAAAATTCTGATTGGAATTGACAGAGTGGAAGCTAAGATAATATTTTACCTCATATGGTTTTCTAGATTTAGGGGTTATTTGTTCAGAATAACGGTTTGCCCATATCAGATGTAAATGGGAAGAATGTTTTACTCTCAGTGAATGTTCAGAATTCTCTACACCTGAGAGTGATAGTCTCGTTCTGCTCTTGTTTCTAATATTAATAGGGAATTTGGGACAATGCTCAATTACTGGTTTCGCCAACTTGTAAAGCATCCTTCCCCCCCCCCCCCAGTTCCAATTTTCGCATTTTGCTTCTTTAAAGGGGCTGTCCCACTGCGGCAACCTAATCTGCGAGTTTAGACGAGTTTGCCCTTGTCTCAAACTCGCAGCATGGTCGACACGTGGTCCTAGGAGGTTCTATGAGGTCACTGGAACTCTCGAGGGAAGTTCCCGAATCTCGTGGCCTCAGCTAGCTAGGTCGCGGAAAATTTGGTCGGCATGGTTCTTTTTGACTCATAGTGGAGTGGGGTTGCTATTTAGTTACAGGCAGTCAAGGACAGCCGTAGGCAATCTCCTTCGCTGACCGGGCAGTTTGATTGGCTCATTGGAGTTTTTAGGACCAGGGAAAATCGACCGGTAGGTAAAATGCCCGCTAAACTTTATTATACTTCTTAAAAGTGTCCCCACTCCTTCCCCCCCCCCCCCCACCCCTTCGCCCCCCTTCGCCCCCCTTCTCTCTCCTTCTCTCCCCCACTCTCGCCCTCTCTCCCCTTCTCTTCCACCCCCCCTCCGCGCTCTCTACCGTACATTGTGGCAGCCGTTTACCTTCCTCGTCATTGCAGGTGTGAATTTCAGACAGCGCTCCCCCGCTTTCCCTGGCCCCCGCCTTTGCAATGTGTTTGTGTGTGTGTGTGCGTGCGGTCAGTCGATCCAGCTTGCGGTTTCAATGCGGAGGGTCGATCCAGCTCGAGGTTTTCCAGGTACCATATAACCATATAACCATATAACCATATAACAATTACAGCACGAAAACAGGCCATCTCGACCCTTCTAGTCCGTGCCGAACACATAATCTCCCCTAGTCCCATATACCTGCGCTCAGACCATAACCCTCCATTCCTTTCCCATCCATATAACTATCCAATTTATTTTTAAATGATAAAAACGAACCTGCCTCCACCACCTTCACTGGAAGCTCATTCCACACAGCTACCACTCTCTGAGTAAAGAAGTTCCCCCTCATGTTACCCCTAAACTTCAGTCCATTAATTCTCAAGTCATGTCCCCTTGTTTGAAGCCATGTCCCCTTAACTTGCGGATTAACTTGCCGCAGTGGGACAGCTCCTTAACTCAGCATCTTCTTAACCATAAAGGACAAAAATAAATCAAAAGGTTAAAATATCTGTTAGAGTATTTTGAAGAGGTCACCAAGAGGATTGATGAGGGTTGGGCAATGGACAATGTCTATATGGACTTTAACAAGGCCTTTGACAAGGTCTTGGATGGAAGTAATTGGTAAGTAATTTTATTTAGTTTACCTTTCCATTTAAATACTTGTTGGAGCAGGTTAAGTTAGTTTTAAGTAAAAATTAATTTACTTTTCCTGGTAATAAATAACTTTTATAAACAGTTATAAAGGCTTTTGATGCACCCATCTGTCAGAAGGTTATTAGGGCATTCTGAGGAAGAATGCCAGTGTTTTCTGCCTGAAGCCTAGTTGCTGCCTGTTTCATGTTCTACTGCACGGGATTGTCATGGCATCCAGGCCTCCAGTGAGGTCGACCCCACAGGGCAACAAAAGGCAAGTGCGGCTGTTGGATAAACCCAGAGGAAAGCAGGCCAGGTTATCCACAATCTGTCCATTAAACTGTGCATCTGTCCATCCATCCAAGGCACCATGTTTAAGAAATATGTTTCTTTTTCTCATGGGATTGTGTATCTGCATCCTTCCGTCTCACGGTTCCTCAGGGTTCAGTCATTTGCTGTGCAAATAGCAATCCGCTGGTTTGTCTTACCAAAATGTAACATCTCACATTTAATGAAATAAACATCTGCCCATTGCGGTTGATCAAGATCCCATTGTAATCAGATTTAACCTTCTATACTGTGCTGACGTGGGTGGGTCTTGATATCCATACACATCTGTGCAAATTTGAACCACACTCTGCCTTGTGCTACATCCCTCAGGCAGGTTTTCAGTATAGCCTGGTATTGCAATAGCATCTTCATGTCCATCGGTCTTCATCTCCCAGTTGCCCCATTGAAGATCCCACGTGATTCCTCATGTCATTCCAAACATTTCTTGTCACTCTGCCATAGACCTAATTGGAATATCGAGTCTCTTGTGTTCAAATGGGGAACTCTAAAAATGCCATTTTACAGAATGTTGATTTCTCAATGGATAGTTTTGTGGGCAGGTGAAACCGTACAACCAGGATGTGCAAATCTCAGTTACAACAAATGCTGAATTAGGTTAGATTTCTTACTATGGGCAAAGAACCACTCATGGTTTTCACCACCTATTTTGATAGAATTACTTTAATTTTATCAGATGTCTGCTGCAATGGCTAAGAAGGAAGATTACCATTATCCAGGTACCCAGCAATGACAATAAATACCAATTTTTCCAACCGCATCCATGTTTCAATCTGTCTTTAATCTGTCAAACTGTTAAAGCAGTAGAAAGTATTTAGAAGTTAATCGCCACGATAATATTTTGCACTATGTTAAAGAACTTTCAATTCATCCTACCTTCATAGCTACACAATACTCATAGTTGTAGCACTTAATTAAACATGGGATGATAGGATCACAAAGTGTGCAGTCCTTACAGTGATGACCTCAGAAGATCAATAAACTTGAAGCCTGTTCTCAGGGATAACATATAAATATTATGTGATCTACTTCAAAATTCAACAGGGAATAGTGGAGACTAAAAATAGACCTGAAGAACTCCTTTGTGTGCAAAAAATAAGGCCATTATACAGAAATTCCAACAGCATTATCATGGATCAAATGGATCAAGTTCACCCTTTAAAAGTCAGCAAATTTCTGGGACAGTTCATACTGCAGAAGTAAAGTTCACCAGTGTGAAAGCATACAGTTCTTCGGCTACTTCAACATTGGTGGCAGACTTTGCCAAGGCTTAAGGAATGCAAGTGACATAAACTAACAAGGTTCAAACTGTTTTTTGGCCTATCATTTAAAAAGATCAAATTAAAGTGACAGTAATCCAGATATTGTCTCATCACAAAGATATTTTGCTTGCATTAAAATTCCATTTGTAATTTAGTCATTGCAAAATTGCATCCTATCTCAAATCTTCTGCTTTTCTCTCCTATACTCCTCTAATGTAGTACAATACTCCAAAAAACATGATAAGGGAATAATACCAAATGCATTGCCATTATGCTACATTAAAATATGTAGACAGTGGACCAAAAGTTTGATCATAATGATTAGTTTTATTGAGGGAGATGAATGGTTAATGAATTCCAGGGTCCCTGTCAGGAAAGGAAATTGTTGTGGATATGTTGAAGCTTATTCCCATATTTTAGCTTAAATTGAAATATGACATAGTAGTATCAAGAAGTCTGGTTTAACCTCAGATTATTAGCAGAGAGATTGATGAAATTGATAGCTCGTTTGTGGTGGAGATCAAATATGGTATTAGTCTTGCAAGTTTCTAGTTGGAAGAATACTTTGTTCTTCAAGGTTGGATCTTAAACAAGCAGTCTGCCAATTTGAAAACCGGTCTACTGGTAAATAACCATTTATCTCCAATATCCCTTTCCTTTGATCTATGGAAGCAGTGATGAGTGCAGTGCCAGAAGTCAACCAGAATGGGAGAAATGAAAGGTTGTAAGGTGGTCTGATGTAATAATGTAGTGCAACTGATAACTATTTGAAAAAATCTGTGGTAAATGAATGGCCAAATGCCAGGAAGTATGGTTATTGAAAGTGAATTGAAATATAATGATTGAGTAGTATTGAGAGGTTAAAAAAGATCCTGAGTGTAGAAAAATACAAGAAAATAAAGGTTTTTGTAGATTTAAAATAAATGTTTAAATTGTTCAAAGCATTAAAAAAAAAAAAAAAGCTGGTGGCAAAGGTGGCCTTCGCAGCCATTTTATGGAGAGAACATGTTCTGATTTAACTGTTTGACAGCATTTTGTAAAGAAGGACACTGCCCTGTTGCCATTTTGTGTTTTGCCATTCTGGATGCGGGGTCACCATTCAGCAGCATGAGGTGAGTGTGCAATTAATATGCACCTTGGCAGATAAAAAAGGCACTCACCATGTTCAGAGTCGGAATATTTTTTTGAATTAATATTTAAACCTGCGTTATAAATATTCAACCTGCATTTTAACCTGCGTTTAAATATATAAACCTGCATTTCAAATATTCATTCAAAAGCTATTTGACTTCCGGGTTATTAATATCTTCATTAGTAAAGGTATTGACAGAGAGTTGAATGCAAAAATTAACAAGCATGATTCTTAATGAGTCAGATTCCCAATGTTCCAGCTGATGTTCCTATTAAGCAACACTCTTGATATGTGCTTAGGTTTGTGATATTTCTTTTAATTTGATAAATAACTTGTTTACTTTGAGCCAGGGGTGGAAATCCCGGGGGGGGGTGGGGGGGATTTGAGAGTCCCCCTGTTTTGAGAGGTGGGGGACGATCCCCCCATTTTTTGTAATCCGGATTTTAAAACTTGGTGAAATCTCCGCTTTCCGCGAGACAATGGGGGTGAGATTGATGATCGAGGGCGCCGATTGGACGAGAGAGACGTAATTCAGCAGGCAATGGGGAGGGGGGAACCATGACGATTCAGCGCGATGACTGGAGGAGGGAGGTGTCGATCAGAGGCGGATGTAGGGGGGTGGGACAGAGGATAAAGTGCGGTGATTGGAGGAGGGAGACGTCCGTGGAGCGAAGATCATAGAGCGGAGCTTGAATTGCATGCCCAGGTCATAGGTCCCAAGCGAAAAAACACTCGGAAGCCCTGGACACAGACCTGCGCTTCATCCGCAGCCAGGATCGATCCCGGGCCTCTGGCGCCGCAATTGCTGCCGAACCGCCACTGGACCGTCCCCGTCGCCACCCGAGTAGCCCCCCCCCCCACGCCAGGGGGTGGCCAGAGACGTCGGGAGTCAGACGGGAGCGGTGCCCCCAGGCCCACAGCAAACGCAGAGAAGCAGCGCTAAATCCAGCTCAACTCTGCCTGTCCCGCCAGGTTGACCTACAGCCCTGCCTGGACTTACGGGAACGATGGCCCAGGCTTACGGCCAGCGCGGAGAAGCAACGCTAAATCCAGCTCAACTCTGCCTGCTAACCCACCAGCCCTACCTGGACATACAGGAACAACAGCCCAGATTTACAGCCAATGCAGAGAAGCAGCGCTGCTAGCTCCACGGCTCCAGACTGGTGTCCCATCAGTCCAGGCGGGGCTGTAGGTTAACCCGGCGAGACAGGCAGAGTTGAGCTGGATTTAGCACTGCTTCTCCGCGCTGGCCGTAAACCTAGGCCATCGTTCCCATAAGTCCAGTTAGGGCTGGTACGTTAACAGGCAGAGTTGAGCTGGATTTAGCGCTGCTTCTCTGCGCTGGCTGTGGGCCTGGATTATTTAATATTCCAAACATTAAGTCACACAGTTAGGTTTTAAATGAGTCAGAGTCATGGAGATCATAGAGCGGAGCTTGAATTGGCCCGTTCGTGGGGCTTTTCACCGCCCGGCCCGGCCCGGCGCAGCTGGGATCTTCCATCGCCCCGCGGTCAAATTGCTGTGTCGAGGTGATCGATGCTCCCAATGTTGAAGCTCCCGCCAGGGGATGGAAGGCCACGTGAAGATCCCGATTCAAGCCCCACAATTCAGGGCTGACGAACCTGCTGTTGCTGGAGTTTGGAGTCGGTCACCAACCAGGTCGGCTCCCGATGTTACCGCCCACAGCAAAGATACTAGACAGGGCCCTCGGCCGAAGCCTCACGTGTGTGCGTGCAAGCGCGCGCGCGACCGACAAGAAATTGTGTCCCCCCCCCATGTTTTGACAGCGCTTTCCGTGCCTGCTCTAAGCATTTTGGATTTCAGATTTTAGTTTAATTTAAATTATGTAATCTTACTTTTTACCTACCGAAAGGTTTCAGATTATAATTTGATTTCAGGTTTTAGAATTTACATCTGTTTAGACAGTATTTTATTTTTTTTAGGATTTTCTCCAGTTAATTATATATTGTCGTGCACTTCGCATTTTATAGATCCTTAACAGGTAAGATAGAAATGTAAATTAATATAGGTAATAAAAGTAGAATGTGATCTGAAATACTTACGATGAAGCCATTATACACATACCAGAAAAGTGTAGTGGGTATAACATAGAAGGTGACTATTCAACCCATCAAGTCAGTACTCTGTATAGCTAATCCTTGCCCTCACTCCATTGTCCTGCAAATATTTTTATTTCTGGAACTTATCCAGCACCATTTGGATAGCTACAAATAAATCTGGCCGTTAATATATTCCATACCCTAACTATGTATGTAAGATAAGTGTGTAGGAAGGAACTGCAAAAGCTGGTTTACACCGAACATAGACACAAAATGCTGGAGTAACTCAGCGGGACAGGCAGCATCTCTGGAGAGAAGAATTGGGTGGAGTCTAAAGAAGGGTCTCGACCTGAAACGTCACCCTTTCCTTTTCTCCAGAGATGCTGCCTGTCCCACTGAGTTACTGCAGCATTTTGGCCTACACATAAGAGAAAGATTCCATGCAACTTGTGGTCTTTAGCTGCAATGATTTCATATCTTGCAAGGGTTGAATCAAAAGATTATCTCAGAAAATTATTTAAGTTTTCAGGGAAAAATCATCATAGCATTGTTGATTTTTGTAGACTTTCTACAGTGCTGATCATGGGCTTAGCCAAACCATAAGTTTGATTTTTATACTGAAAATGTATCCATCATGACAATATAACAAATTGCAGTTCTGTTTTATTAATCGGCTCTCACTTATTGTCTTGATTGATTTGATGCCGAAATGCTCGCTATGCAGGAGGTATATTGTGTCTTGAGTCACATTGTGTTCTTGAAATCAATAATCCAGACAATTTGTATTAAGGGATTTAATGTGATTAACTTCAAAAATAATTTGCATACATGTTCAAATGAAAATCAAGTAGAAATAAATTTAACGTTGTGCAATTGTTGTTGGTTTGGCCAGAAAGCAAAATGTATTTTCATTTTTTGTGTTGGAAGAGAGACAGACAGGTTCCAGGAATCAGTTGTGCAGTTTCCAACGTGAGTGTAAAGTATATGGCCTAGCCTTCAAGTACTGGACTTTCAAATTGTAAAATGTTATCAAGTATGTATTTCCATATGATTGCCTTTTATTACTTTGCTAGGGTGAAAAAGAATGGCTATTTTCATGATTTAATGCATAACAATTCTTTGCATTCCAATTAATTTTGTTATTTTATTATGAAATAGGTACTAAGTTAGTTCTAACATCTTAAGTGATGTTTTGATATGAATTAAATGAGACCGCTCATGGATTAACATTTTACTGTATTTACAATTATTTACAATTTGATAAACTGGAAGTATAGGACAATCAGAAACTCAAACTTTACCACAGGAAAAAAAATGTTTATGCCTTTAGACTGGTAGGATGTCATTAAGCTGGGAAAGGTATAAAAAGATTCACAGTGATGTTACCAGGACTAATGATTTGGACGAGGGAATTGAATGCAACATCTCCAAGTTTGCGGATGACACAAAGCTGGGGGGCAGTGTTAACTGTGAGGAGGATGCTAGGAGGTGACTTGGATAGACTGGGTGAGTGGGCAAATGCATGGCAGATGCAGTATAATGTGGATAAATGTGAGGTTATCCACCTTGGTGGCAAAAACAGGAAAGTAGACTATTATCTAAATGGTGGCCGATTAGGAAAAGGGGAGATGCAACGAGACCTGGGTGTCATGGTACACCAGTCATTGAAAGTGGGCATGCAGGTGCAGCAGGCAGTGAAGAAAGCGAATTGTATGTTAGCATTCATAGCAATAGGATTTGAGTATAGGAGCAGGGAGGTTCTACTGCAGTTATACAGGGTCTTGGTGAGACCACACCTGGAGTATTGCGTACAGTTTTGGTCTCCAAATCTGAGGAAATACATTCTTGCCATAGAGGGTGTGCAGAGAAGGTTCACTAGACTGATTCCTGGGATGTCAGGACTTTCATATGACGAAAGACTGGATAGACTCGGCTTGTACTCGCTAGAATTTAGGAGATTGAAGGGGGATCTTATAGAAACTTACAAAATTCTCAAGGGGTTGGACAGGCTAGATGCAGGAAGATTGTTCCCGATGTTGGGGAAGTCCAGGACAAGGGGTCACAGTTTAAGGATAAAGGGGAAATCCTTTGGGACCGAGATGAGAAAAGTATTTTCACACAGAGAGTGGTGAATCTCTGGTACTCTCTGCCACAGAAGGTAGTTGAGGCCAGTTCATTGGCTATATTTAAGAGGGAGTTAGATGTGGCCCTTGTGGCTAAAGGGATCGGGGGTATGGAGAGAAGGCAAGTACAGGATACTGAGTTGGATGATCAGCCATGATCATATTGAATGGCGGTGCAGGCTCGAAGGGCCGAATGGCCTACTCCTGCACCTATTTTCTATGAATCTATGAATCTAGAGGGGTTGGAATACAGGAAGAAGCTGTGTAAACTGGGACTTGTTTCCTGGAATGTAGGAGGCTGAGAGATGATTTTATAAAGGTATATTGATAAGATAAATGGTCACAGTCTTTTTCCCAAGACAGGGAAGTGTAAAACTTTAAGGTGACAGTAGTTTGCATATTCTCCCTGTGACTGCATGGGTTTCCTCTGTGTGCTCCAGTTTCCTCCTACATCCCAAAGACATGCCGGTCTGTAGATCTTTGTAAATTGCCCATCATGTGTAGGGAATGGATGAGAAGGTGGAATAACATAGAATTGGTGTGAACAGGTGGTTGCCGAAAGCCCTGTTTCTATACTGTATCTCTAAATCGAAAAGAACACTAAGGGGAAAGATTTGAAAGGGGGCTGAGGGGCAACGAGTGGTGGGTGTATGGAACAAGCTGCCAGAGAAAGCTTTAGAGGTAGGTACAGTTACAACATTCAGAAGATTTGTTTAAAATGTTCACAGGGATATGGGCCAAATGGAGGCAAACAAACTAGCACAGGTAAATAATGTAATCAACATGGATGATTGAGTTAAAGGGCCAGTTTCGTGCCACATAACTCCATGACTCGGGTTCTGATGGAGAAAAACTATTACTGAAAATTCACCTCGCCTTCAATTTATATGTAATTTTCAGGGTGCTCTATACATTCAAGTTCAATATATAAATATATATTAAGGAAAGAGGTGGTTCTGCTTCTGATTATTGTTTCAGCACTGATGGTAAATCTACTTATCAATAGTTACTGGGTATATCCCAGAAATATTTGCAGTTTTTCTCAGCCAACTGTTTTTAGAAAATTAGGGTCGAGCACTTTCCTCGATTCAGCAATCAAGGCTGCTTCCCATCTGAATCAGTAATTCACCTATTTTATGTCCAGTTAGCATTTTGTAGTACCTAGCTTTTATTCATTTTTAGTCCTTTCAGAATCTGGATCAAACTTTCCTGTGTTGTGTCAAGCTGCATCTTCCTCGATAATGACTGATCTGAAGTATCGATTCAATTCCTCAATCATGCTCTGTGCTTACACTAATCATTTTCTTTTTTACTCTCTAACCAGCTACACTCCACTCCTTACAACCCTTTTCCTCTTTATCTGACTGGAGAATAGTTTGGGATTCCATTTTACATTTGCTTCTTTTCTCAAGCTCTCTACTGGGCCCTCTTAACTCCTTATTTACTTTCATCTTTTAAACTTGCTACAATCAACCCAGTTGTTAACAACGTGCAATCTGCCATAAGCTTTTTCTTTTGCTTCTGTATACCTTTCTACCTTTTTGGTTTTCCTGGGAACTCTAGCTTTATTTTTCCTACCCTTCTTTCTCCTGCGATTATACCTAAACTGTAGCTGAAATGCTTCCATCTCAAAAACCTCCAGTCGTTTTGCTTGCCATAGTTTAATTCCAATTTGCCAGTGCCAGATCTGTCCTCATCCCATTGAAATTGGTCCTTCTCCAATTGACTATTTATCCCTCGGAGAGGTTGATATCATTTTCCATAATTATTCTAAACCTTTCTCTCAATTGTTAATTATGATTACGTTTCCCAGATGTTCCCCAAAGTCACTTGGCCTGACTCATTTCCTAGACTTAAGTCCAACAATTACAGTCAAATATTGATCAGCGAAAAACTGATCTTGGCAACAAAGTTAATAGGAAGTCTTGACTTAGGTGCAATGTTCTAGATTGGGGAAAGGAACGTTCCCAATGTTCTCATTCTCAGAATCCCTAATTGAAGCTATGATCCATGTTTGTCTTACAAGCACATTATACTGCACAGCTGAAATATCTGTCACTGCTTTGATGCACAACTCACTGTTCCGACTCACACATTGCCAAAATATATGAAATCAACAGGCATGGAAAAAGTACCTCATTGATTTCAAAGATTTTTTTTAAAATGTGAAGAAGGAAACTGATAGGAAAAGAATTGAGATGGAAAAGAACCAACTACTAAAAAGTCAAAGGATGTACAGTGGCTTGCAAAAGTTTTCATACCCCTTGAACTTTTCCACATTTTGTCACGTTACAACCACAAACGTAAATGTATTTTATTGGGATTTTATGTGATAAACCAACACAGTGGTGCATAATTGTAAAGTGGAAGGAAAATTATACATGGTTTTCAAATTTTTTTACAAATAAAAAACTGAAAAGTGTGGCGTGCAAAAATATTCAGCCCCCCTGAGTCAATACTTTGTAGAACCACCTTTCGCTGCAATTACAGGTGCAAGTCTTTTGCGGTATGTCTCTACCAGCTTTGCACATCTAGAGACTGAAATTTTTGCCCATTCTTCTTTGCAAAATATCTCAAGCTCAGTCAGATTGGATGGAGAGCGTCTGTGAACAGCAATTTTCAAGTCTTGCCAGAGATTCTCAATTGGATTTAGGTCTGGACCTTGACTGATCCATTCTAATACATGAATATGCTTTGATCTAAACCATTCCATTATAGCTCTGGCTGTATGTTTAGGGTCGTTGTCCTGCTGGAAGGTGAACCTCCGCCCCAGTCTCAAGTCTTTTGCAGACTCTAACAGGTTTTCTTCCAAGATTGCCCTGTATTTGGCTCCATCCATCTTCCCATCAACTCTGACCAGCTTCCCTGTCCCTGCTGAAGAAAAGCATCCCCACAGCATGATGCTGCCACCACCATGTTTCACAGTGGGGATGGTGTGTTCAGGGTGATGTGCAGTGTTAGTTTTCCGCCACACATAGCGTTTTGCATTTAGGCCAAAAACTTCAATTTTGGTCTCATCTGACCAGAGCACCTTCCTCCACATGTTTGCTGTGTACCCCACATGGCTTGTGGCAAACTGCAAACGGGACTTCTTATGGCTTTTTTTCAACAATGGCTTTCTTCTTGCCACTCTTCCATAAAGGCCCGATTTGTGGAGTGCACGGCTAATAGTTGTCCTGTGGACAGATTCTCCCACCTGAGCTGTGGATCTCTGCAGCTCCTCCAGAGTTACCATGGGTCTCTTGGCTGCTTCTCTGATCAATGCTCTCCTTGCCCGGCCTGTTAGTTTAGGTGGACGGCCATGTCTTGGTAGGTTTGCAGTTGTGCCATGCTCTTTCCATTTTCGGATGATGGATTTAACAGTGCTCCGTGAGATGTTCAAAGCTTGGGATATTTTTTTATAACCTAACCCTGCTTTAAACTTCTCCACAACTTTATCCCTGACCTGTCTGGTGTGTTCCTTGGGCTTCATGATGCTGTTTGTTCACTAATGTTCTCTAACAAACCTCTGAGGCCTTCACAGAACAGCTGTATTTATACTGAGATTAGATTACACACAAGTGGACTCTATTTAGTAATTAGGTGACTTCTGAAGGCAATTGGTTGCCCTGGATTTTATTTCGGGGCATCAGAGTAAAGGGGGCTGAATACTTTTGCACGCCACACTTTTCAGTTTTTTATTTGTAAAAAAATTTGAAAACCATGTATCATTTTCCTTCCACTTCACAATTATGCGCCACTTTGTGTTGGTCTATCACATAAAATCCCAATAAAATACATTTATGTTTGTGGTTGTAACGTGACAAAATGTGGAAAAGTTCAAGGGGTATGAATACTTTTGCAAGCCACTGTAGATATGCAAATAGAATAAATCTAGTTGTTTTTTTTTAGAAAAGTCTCTGGAATTGAGCTCTAATGCTTTGTGTTGTATCAATTGTGCAGAATGTTAACAGTATGTACGGATTAAATGACTCTCTGATAAATATTGGACATTCTGAGACATCCACCCAATAATTAGCTTTTTTGACAGCCCTTGTGTGGACTGAATAGAATAGGTTCCCTATGATTTTCCCTAACCTGGGACAAAGGTCACTGACTACTTGCCCTATCTGTGCACCTCATAATTTTATAAATCGTTGTATGGTCACCCTTCAGTCTCCTTCGCCTCAGGGAAAACTGTCCCACCCTATCCAATCTCTCCCCACAACTTAAGCCCTTATGGCATTGATTTATAATATAGACATCATGTTTCCTTCTGAGAGGATGAGAAAACCAGTCACTAAATCATAGAATACCAGGCTGTACGTTGTCTCAAAGAGAGCAGCAGGAATATGGTTTCCAACTCCTGAATTCATTCCGTATGCAGTTTAGTGATCTTATCAAATCCGGAAACGTGAGCAGAGTGTGTGAGCAAGGGTTTCAACCCAAAACGTCACCTATTACTTTTCTCTGGAGACGCTGAGTTACTCCAGCATTTTGTGTCTATCTTCAATGTGAACATCGTAGCGCATTAATATATAACATGCTGTGCCTGTGCCTTCAAGGCCCTCAATCTGCCAGGTGAATCCGACTGTCTAATTAAAACAAACATTGCAAAGGTTGCAGCTGGGTGTTAATGCATCATGATTTCTGCCCAGTGCTCTGAAAGACGTTTTCCCCAGGACTGTTCTGGCAGACCGATTGTTTCTGCCTGACCCTGCCCCACAAAACTCATCTCCAAATACCTGATTCTATCCTATCCCCCCCTATCTGGTCCCTTCCAATATACATCTGAGGCACCTCACACACCCTTCAACTCTTTAACATCTTTCAATAGTTAGGCCCCTATTGCCACATCTTTACCATGGGCATAGAGTGCCTTTACTTCTCCATTCGCCACCAGGAAGACCTAAAGACCCTCCGGTTATTCATTGATCAAAGACACAATCAATTTCCCTCTACCAACACTCTCCTCCGCCTGGCAGAACTTGTTCTCATCCTCAACAATTTCTCTTTTGACCTGCTCACTTTGCCCAAGTCAAAGGTGTAGCCATGGGCGCTTGCATGGACCTCAGCTATGCCTGTCTTTTTGTCAATTACATCGAACAGTCCTTGTTGCAAACATGCACTGGCAACATCCCCCAACTCTTTCTCCGCTACATCAACAACTTCATCAGGGCTGACTCCTGCACCTGTGCAAAATTCATTGATTTCATTAACTTTACCATTACCACCCTGCTCTTAAATTCACTTAGACCATCTCTGATACCTCTCCCTTCTTTCTTGATCATTCTTCCTCCACTGGAGGAACAGCACCTCATAGCTTACAATTCAATGGTGTGAACATTGAATTCTCTCATTTTAAGTAACTATAGAACTTCCCTTTCATCCCTTTCTTTCCCCACTTCTTTATTTTCCCACTCCCCCTCTCGCAAGTGCCCCACCTGGACTCGCACCTACCTCTCCCCTCCCCTTTCCCTTCCACCTTTATTCCCTCCTTTAGCTTCACAATTCCCAATCTTCCTTTTGAATCACACCTTCTTCCTTTTTGGCTCTGGCCTTTGTTGAACCTTCTGCCTCGGTGGGGACGCTGCAAGGCGGCTGCCCTGCCAGCAGCGCGTTCGTCATTTCCACTTTTTTTGTTTTTTTTACTGTGTCCAAATGTGTGTTTTAGTGTCTCTTGGTGTGTCTTGTGTGGGGGGTGGTGAGGGGGGGTAAGGGGGGAACTGCCTTTCGGTCGCCTCCTCCACAGAGAGGTGACTTTTTCCATGTCGGGCGGGCGAGCCCTTGCCGGTCGGCAGAGGGGAATGCTCTGATCGCTGATCACTGTTACAGCCTGAAGCCGCGATCTGCAGAGCTTCTAGCCGCGGGCGCGGTGTCCAGAGCCTGGGACCCCTCGCTAGAGATCGCTGGAGAAGAGCTCCGATCACCGGCTTGCGGCCAATAACATCCTGAAGCCGCGGTCAGCGGAGCTTCTAGCCGCGGGCGCAGCGTGGACTTACCATCCGGAGCGGGATCCATCGCCGGAGATCCCAGGAGAAGAGCTCCGACCGCTGGCCTGCGGCCTACAACATCCTGAAGCCGCGGTCTCCGGTAGGGAAGCGCCGATTCTGGACTTAACATCCCGACGAGAGGGCCTGTACGTCTGGCTGCCCGCAGCGGCGACGGTGGAAGTTTATGGCCCCGACCACGGAGGAACAATGGAGGAGGACTGACTGCACTTTGTGCCTTCCACCACAGTGAAGAATGCTGTGGTGGATGTTTGTGTTACATTTTTATTGTGTATTGTGTGTTATTTCACTGCACTTTATTGTGTATGTGATGAATAAATCTGATTGGTTGATTGATTGATTGCCTTTCACCTGTATCCATCTATTACCTGCAGGCTTTGTCCTGCCCCTCGTCTCTTCCTGAAAGGAGAGCACAGAAAAAGGAAAGGCTGAGGGCAGATCAACATTCATCAGTCAATGGATATTTGTGTTAAGGTTAGCTCAGATGTTACCAACATAATCAAATGGAAACCTTTTAAATGTGGAGAACATACACACCTCTCCAGAAAGTATTGTCAGAATTCTACTTCATAAAGTCATTTTGCACACACCGCTCACTGATATGAATGAGGTCAGAAAGGAATGACAGATGATATTATCTGTTTAACCTCAACAAATTCTAAATTATGCTTTTCAATTCACAAAGGTCCTCACGATGAATCTGATAGATGGTGGGAGATAAAGACAACCTCTTAGAGGCAGTCACTTACTCATGAATGCCATACACCAGTGAGGATGCTCATATTGTGTTGTGTGTTGTAAAGCTGCCAGTTTGGAACAGGTTTGATTTGATGTAACAGCACCTCGAACAGTTCGGCAATTGCACATAATGTACTGAAGCGTAAACTTGGATTATGTGCTTACCTGTGGGAAGTGGTTTGAATCCATGAACAAATGATTCATAAGTGAGAGTATACACGAGCCAAGACTAGTATGTTTATTTCATTATATAAAGAGTACCAGCTGAGATGGAATGTTTTACATTTACTTGGGTACTGGCTGGTTGGTAGGGTTGCTCCTCATGTGTAGATGAGTGGTTCAAACTTGGGAGTTGACGAGAATGGAGGGAGTATAAAAGATGGATTAACATAGCACTAATGTAAATAGGTGGTTGATGTTCAGTGCTGACTCGATGAGCCTTTTAGGACCTGTTTCATTACTCTATCTTTATGTAACTCTGTAACTCATTTGAAACCCAGCAATGTAATAAATTAGAGCATACTTCTACACTCGAATTTCTGCCGAGCATATTTCTTACAAATTCACGACAGACACCTGACTGTTAACGGACTTAGTAGGCAGCTGTTCCTGAAAGAGGATAGACGGGGGGGAAGAATTTAGAAACCCAACATAAGAAGACTCAAAGACTTAATTTGTAATCCACCAAGGAGATGCAATTTTTAATGCTGCATAACAAAAGGTCAACAAGAGATGAATTTATGGAAGGAGTGGCCTCTCTATTGACAGATTAATTTTGCTTATCCTTATATCTTAAATATTTTTTTTAACTTTATCCCAAATCAGACACCTCAATGAATTTTAGACATTATTTAAAAAATCAACTTATGTGTCCTCAACCAGCTAGTAGAATCTATGTATAGTCAGATCACCTCTAACTGAACTGCATGTCTTATTCTCTGCTGTTGTGTGAAATATGGCCCTACGTCATATCCCCATACACCTACATTTATTTGCATGTGATGGGGTGGAAGATGTAACAGCTCATAATGTGGACAGAGGGTAATGCAACTCTCCTCTTAATAGATTAGTGCAAAGTAAATCAATCTCAAGTAATATTTGGTTGTTGAACTACATGACAATGTTGTACACAATTTTGCAGTTTATTGGCTAATTCAAAGAGAACATCCAGTATTTTGAAGTTTTCCATGATTTACCTAATTTTGGAGAGATTTCACGGAATCTAATTTCTTTGTAATCTTTTCTCAATGTTGTTCTTTACATAAATATCTGTTGAAGAGAGTCATGCCTGTGCCAATTTATATGGTCTGTTACAAGAGCTCTGAGCCAAAAGTTATTTTCTTGGTTCATTATTATTTATGAGCAACATTTTCTGTCAAGTGTTCTGAATTAAACTTTGCCATATTGCTCAGAATGTAATTTGCTAATATTGAAATGTTATTACAAGCAAGGAGATACCATTGGTTTCCTTGCACATATTGCACTCTAGGAAACATGACATCATCGCTCCTAATGTATGGACTATCGCTTTACTATGCAAAATATACAAAACATGCAAACAGCCTAACAATGAACAGGAAAAGACCCACTAGAATTCATGTCATCTCTGGGGAGAGAAACAAAATCAGATTCTAAAAGAAAACAGGCAGCTTGGAAAAAGACAACGTTTTCTTTCTGACCACCTTAGGCATTCATTACTGTTCCATGAGATCATTGTAACCCAAACAATTATATTCTGTCTTTCACATGAGGTTATTTCTGCCCCAACTGGATACAAGAAAGTTCTTGCTTGAATGACTGCAGTGATTTATGTCTACCACACAAAAAAAGGCAGCCTGTTTCAGAGGTTCACTATTTTCTATGGGGGGGAAAAAACACCTGATGATATCTAACTTAGATCTGGTCTCATGTAACTTAACATTGTGACCCACAGGGCTCCCTAACTGATTTAATAAACATAAATTGTCAATGAGCACAAACTATTTAATCATATAAAAAAGTTCATATGAGACATAATTAAAACAGTTTGTAATTATTCATGTTTGCTCAAAAGATCTATCAAATGCTACAGTGGAACAACGGAATGGAAGACTATTATTATGGTATCATTCCATACACGCTGCAGTTGATGAAGTGGGAGTGGCTGCATGGCGATGGAACTATATTCCTCCAATATAATATACTGCAAAATGCAAGAAATAGTTTTTATCTTTGTTTTTACCTGTCCATTCAATCACCCATGATTACATCGAATGGCGGTGCTGGCTCGAAGGGCCGAATGGCCTACTCCTGCACCTATTGTCTATTGTTTATAATTGCCCTTGAGAAGGTGGAGGTGAAGAGCTTGTCTTAAGTAATAGGAGCAGAATTAGGCCATTCGGCCCATCAAGTCCACTCCGCCATTCAATCATGGCTGATCTATCTCCCCCTCCTAACCCCATTCTCCTGCCTTCTTGAATTGCTGTAGTCCTTTTGGTGAAGGCGCTGCCATATGCTGTGGAGAGGGAGTTCCAGGAGTAAGATTTAGAGATGATGAATAAGGCAGTGTGGTTTGCCACTTAGAGGGAACCTGCAGATGTTCATGTTCCCATACAACTGTTATCCTTGTCTTTGATGGTGGAGGTTGCAGGTTTGAAGGTGCTTTGTCAGTCAGATTCTCACAGCTAGTATGTGAACCAAACATTAGACAATAGACAATAGGTGCAGGAGTAGGCCATTCGGCCGTTCGAGCCAGCACCGCCATTCAATGTGATCATGGCTGATCATCCCCAATCAGTACCCCGTTCCTGCCTTCTCCCCATATCCCCTGACTTCGCTATTTTCAAGAGCCCTATCGAGCTCTCTCTTGAAAGCATCCAGAGAACCTGCCTCCACCGCCTTCTGAGGCAGAGAATTCCACAGACTCACCACTCTCTGTGAGAAAAAGTGTTTCCTCGTTTCCGTTCTAAATGGCTTACTCCTTATTCTTAAACTGTGGCCCCTGGTTCTGGACTCCCCCAACATTGTGAATATGTTTCCTGCCTCTAGCGTGTCCAAGCCCATAACAATCTTATATGTTTGAATGAGATCTCCTCTCATCCTTCTAAACTCCAGAGTGTACAAGCCCAGCTGCTCCATTCTCTCAGCATATGACAGTCCCACCAACCTTGTAAACCTACGCCACACTCCCTTAACCAAAAGGTCGATTGAAACTCCTCAAGGTGTTGTTAAACAGATTTTAAGTCAGAGGAAATCTTAAGTATGTGTGTATTTAAGGTACAAGCATTTTGTCTGACCACATGCTATGTGACAATCCAACCAAAGTAACAATCATAAATCACCAAATGGCTGTGATATGAAAAGCTTTGTCCTCAATGGATGTTGGCAAGTGTGAATATTAGTGAAATATTTATTAAGAAAGTTTAGAAACTGGAAACAAAATTCTTTATCAAAGTCGCTTTGAATCATCAGGTGTCGCCGCACACGACAGCCTCGCCAGCAATTTGTCCATCCTTTCACTCTTTTTGTTATTTTTAGTCTGTCTTAAAGTATGTTTTTGGAGGTCTCGTAGTCTTTTTTATGTGGGGGGGGGGGGGGGTAAGAGGGGTAAGAGACACTTCCCAGTCACTTTCTGGTCGAGTATGCGTCTTTCTCCGAGTTGCATTTTCGCATCCTACCAACTGGCTTGGCGCGGCCTTTCCTACCGGAGACGGGTCAGAGCTTCAGCGGGAGAGCAGCATTGAGTTCCATCACGGAGCGGGACGATGGCTTATCGGGGATCGCCGTGTTGAAGCTCCAGAGTGTTGGGCCTGCTGCTTTAACACCGCGGAGCTGAAGTTTGCGGAGCTTCTAGCTGCGGGCGGTGCTGACTTTAACATCGGGGAGTCCTGGGATCCTTTGCCGAGGGTCGCAAGTGTTGGAGCTCGGCCTGTGGACTTCGGAAGCCGCGGTCTCCAGTAGGAAGTGTCCGATTCGGAAAATCCAAGCCACTGAGTGTGTTCTTCCGTTCCGATGCCAGAGCTCCGATCATCCCGGCGGGATGACCTGAACATCGGGCCGCCATAGCGGCGACTGCGGAGGGCTCAAGGCCCCGACCACGGGTGAACAAAGAGGAATATGACTGAACTTTATTACTTCCCTCTGTGTGGGGATGTTCATGTTAAATTCTATCGTGATTTGTGTTCTTTTTGTTCATATGGCTGTATGGTAACTCAAATCCCACTGTACCAATTGGTGCCTGTGACAATAAATGTAACTTGAACTTGAACTTTGTTTTGCTAAATGGTTGGACATCAAGCATTCCTACATTGATTAATGGTGAGCTACAACCATTTTCCTCAGTACAACTACATCCTCTAAAGTCTATTTCCTTTGATGCCCCATTGACTTCAATATTCGGTTTAACAACGGCACCTTGATACCATGCTAAACTATTAAGATAGATTTGACAGAAACTTTATCATACAAAAGAATAAGGCTCCATTTATTCTAATACTCCTCCACTATAACACTGAACACCGGCGTGCCACAGGGCTGTGTGCTCAGCCCTCTCCTCTACTCCCTCTTCACCCATGACTGCATCCCTAAGAATGGCTCCAACGCCATCGTTAAATTTGCCGACGACACCACGGTGGTAGGGCTGATCAGTGACAACGACGAGTCAGCCTACAGGGAGGAGGTCCAGCACTTGGCAGCCAGGTGTGCCAACAATAACCTCGTCCTCAACTCCAAGAAGACGAAGGAAATTATTGTTGACTTCAGGAAGAACAGAGGGGGCAGACATACCCCCATCCACATAAACGGGACTGAGGTGGAGCGCGTCTCCAACTACAAATTCCTCGGGGTACACATCTCGGAGGATCTGTCCTGGTCCCTCAATACCTCCAAACTGATCAAAAAGGCGCAGCAGCGCCTTTACTTCCTGAGGAGGCTCAAGAAAGCTCACCTGTCTCCCCAGATCCTGACCAACTTTTACCGCTGTACCATCGAAAGCATCCTGACCACCTGCTTCACGGTATGGTACAGCAGTTGCACCGTAGCTGACAGGAAGGCACTACAACGGGTGGTGAAAACCACTCAGTACATCATCGGTGTCCCGCTCCCTGTCATGGATGCCCTCCACCAAAAACGGTGTCTGAGACGGGCCGGGAAGATCATCAAGGACCCCTCCCACCCTAACCATGAACTGTTTGCCCTCCTCCCATCAGGGAGGCGGTACAGGAGCCTCAGGTCTCGTACAAGTAGGATGAGGAACAGCTTCTTCAACAACACTATCACATTGCTGAACTCGGAGTCCCGCCGATAGATTTCTCCAGTGTCTCCGTCCACATTGTTTGCTTATTCTGTATTTTTATTTCTATATTGCACTATTACTACGAACAGACGCTAAACTGCATTTCGTTGTAACCATACTTGTATCTGTGCAATGACAATAAAGTTGAATTGAATTGAATTGAATTAATGCAAATATCTTCTCAATAGTCTTTTATGGTGGAATTTTCCCCCAATAGGATTAGCAGAATTTGATATATGATATCTGGGCGGCCTGGTGGCACAGCAGTAGAGTTGCTACCTTACAGCGGCAGAGAACCGGGTTCAATCCTAACTACGGGTGCTGTCTGTATGGAGTTTCTTCAAGTGACCTGCGTGGGTTTTCTCTTGGACCTCCTGTTTCCTCCCACACGCCAAAGACGTACAGGTTTGTAGTTTAATTGGCTTGGTAAAAATAGTAAATTGTCCCTCGTGTGTGAAAGATAGTGTTCGTGTGCAGAGATCGCTGGTCGGCTCAGACTTGGTTGACCGAAGGGCCTGTTTCCACGCTGTATCTCTAAACTAAACTAAACATGTTAGGTCAGAAGAAGAACTAAGCAGGAGCAAAAACGATATTAGATTGCCATCCTAATCTTAGCAGTAACAAATGTTTCACTATTCTAATTAACATTTGTTTGCGATCAGTTTTTACATGGAGGATTGGTATGTTTTCCTAAGGAGGCTGCTAATTGGCACAAAGTAGAAAATAATGTAAAGAGTGAAGAGATGATGATATAAAATGGTAAGAATATGTAAAATATCTAAAAATCAAGTATTTCAGAGTAAAATACGTGATGATTGTTTGAAAAGTTTTTGGAATAATTATATGGAACCTGTGCAGGCTAAAAAATGTATCCCTTGTCAATTGTGCTGGAGTCATGGAGTTAAAACAGCATGTTGCACTATGCAATTCCTTCAGTTAAAATCAATGGAATGAATTTTGGAGGTACAGGAAAAGTCACTGCTCACTTCTAGTGTATTCAGCATTATCCACCAAAAATGCATGATTTTGTAACCCTCTAAAAGGTCATGTCTCACAAATCTGATTGAGTTTTTTGAGGATGTGACCAAAAAGCTTGTTGAAGGCAGTCCTGTAGACATGCATTCCAGTAAGGGATTCGACAAGGTTCCGCATGGTGTGCTGCTCTGGAAGGTTAGGTCCCATTGAACTCAAGGAAAGATTGTTGAGTGGATAGAAAATTTGCTTCATGGAAGGAAGCAGAAGTTGATGGTGGAAGGTTGCTTTTCAGACTGGAGGCCTGTGACGAGTGGTGTGTCTCAGGGTTTTTGATGCTGGGCCCATTGTTGTTTGTCATCTATATCAATGATTTGGATGAGAACGTACATGCCATGGTTAGTAAGTTTGAAGATAACACAAAAGTGGGTGGTATTGCAGGGCTCTCGCTTAACTTTTTTTCCCTGTTGCCAGCCGGGAAACCTTGGCAGCTTTTTAGGTTGCCAAATGACATTTTAGGTGGTCATTTAAGATGGCTTGCATAACACCTGTCAGGCACAGAAATCGCAACCAAAATATGGAGGGGACCGCGGACAGAATATCTCGGTGGCCGCGCGCGCATGCGCACACTCACACACACGCGCGAGGCTTCGGAGGCTTCTGTGAACGGTAATTTCAGCTCAATCCAGCGCTAAATGCAGCTCAGCTGCCTGTCTCGCCTACAGCCCCGTCTCAATCCAGACATGACTGCTGATTAACCTGGCGGGACAGGCAGAGCTGAGCTGGGTTTTGCGCTGGCTGTGGGCCTGGGGGCGCCGCGCCCGTCTGACTCCCAACGCCTCTGGCCATCCCCGGCGTGTGGAGGCTCTCGGGTGGGGACGGGGATGGTCCAGCGATTGCAGCGCCGGAGACCGGGATCGATCCTGGCTGCGGTGCAGGTCTGCCGAGAGTGTTTTGGTTCGTCTCCCTCCTCCAATCACCCCCCCCCTCCCCCCTCCCCCCTACCCCTACTCTACTTCCGCCTCTGACCGACACCTCCCTTATCCAAGGGTCTGTTTTGAAAGCGCCGTTGGCAGAGTGGCAGCAGCTGCCGCTAACACGCTGGGCGGTGCGGGAGGAGGAGATGGAGCCGTCGCCGCTGCTGCCCGTCTTTAGCTCCGACCCTCCGTCACGTCACACTTAGCATCTTTCCCACAACCGTTGCCGACACAAAACGTCACGTTCCTTTTCTCCAGAGATGCTGCCGGACCCGCGGAGTTACTCCAGTTTTTGTGTGTCTATCTTCGGTATAAACCAAGTTGCCAAGCCGGGCAAAATGACTCGCCATTTAGGTTGCCCGGCGGCAGTTTGAGTGGTCATTGGCACCCGGGCAACCGTGAATTTCGAGCCCTACAATTATTGTAGATAGTGAAGAAGGTTCTTAAACATTGCAGCAGGACCTTGATCAGGTAGGCAGGTGGGCTGAGGAATGGTTGATGGAATTTAATACGGCGAAATGTGAGGTAATGCATTTTAGGAACAGTAACATGGGCAGAACCTACACAGTGAAAGGTAGGGCTCTGGGGATTGTTGTAGAGCAGAGGAATCTAGGCGTACAAGTACATGGTAAATAGAGTGGTCAAAAAGGTTTTTGACACATTGGCCTTCATTAGTCAGAGCATTGAGTATAGAAGTTGGGAGGTCATGTTGCAATTGTATAAGATCTTTGTTTAGAGTATTGTGAGTATCTCGAGTATTGTGTTCAGTTTTGGGCACCATATTATAGAAAATATATTGTCAAGCTGGAAAGGATGCAGATAAGATTCACAAGGATGTTGCCAGGACTCGAGGGCCTAAACTGTAGGCAGAGGTTGAGCAGGTAAGGACTCTATTCCTTGGAGTGCACGAGGATGAATGGTGATCTTATAGAGGTGTAAAAAATCTTGAGAGGAATAGATCGGGTAGATGCACAGGTTCTCTTGCCCAGAAAAGGGGAATCAAGACCCAGTGGACGTAGGTTTAAAGTGAAGGGGGAAAAATTTAATAGAAGCCTGAGGGGTAACTTTTTCTCACCAAGGGTGGTGGGTATATGGAACGTGCTGCTGGAGGAGGTTTTTGAGGCAGGTACTATCACAACTTTTAACAAACATTTAGAGAGGTACATGGATAGGACAGGTTTAGAGGGATACTGGACTAAGTGGGACACGTTGGGTCCCGTCCCCTCAACGCGTGGTTGCGGGGGTGGGGGGGGGGGGCGGCCTGCGGCCTCACACACACACACTAACCACCCCCCACACACACACACACACTACCCCCACCCTGATATTATATTAATATTATTAATTTGCTCTTATTCCCCCATCCTCGCCCTGTCCATTCATACATAGCCCCCAACTGCGCAGGCACGGTTATAGAGGAGGGGGGGGGGGGTAGATAGGGAGGGAGATGAGGTAGAGAGGGAGAGGGTGAGGGGGGTAAAGAGGGAGGGTAGAGCAGGGAGGGAGGGGGAGGGGGTAGAGATTGAGGGGCAGGGGGGGGCGCGGCATTACAAGGGAGGGCTGGTCCCCAAACGCAATACACCACCACTCACCCATAGGTCCCAATACTCACCACTCCCTAGAGAGGGAGGAGGGGTAGAGAGGGAGAGGGAAGGAGAGAGGGAGGAGGGGCAGTGAGGGAGGGGGGCAGAGAGGGAGGGGGCAGAGAGGGAGAGGGGTAGAGAGGGAGTGGGAGGGGCTAGAGAGGGAGGCGTAAGAGAGGGAAGGGAGGGGGTGGGGGTAGAGGGAGGGGGAAGGGGGTAGATAGGGAGGGGGGTTAGAGAGGGAGATGGAAGACAACTTGTTCTATTTGATCTTATTTGATTGTGCACGCCAGGTTGATTGCATTCGTGCAAACACATGAAGGTTGCAATCTCCCATCCTTGTCCCATTGTGATGTCATATGTAAATTAAATGTAAATGTGAAGCAGTTAATTTTTGGAAATAAATGATTAAAACTTTTTTAAAACTTTGGAAATATAGGTCAGAATGCGATGGGAAGAGGTTTATCCCGTCGAGGGGAAAATGTGAGTAGCATGTGTGAAAATGGGAAGGCTGTGGCCAAGCGTTGTGGAGAAAGATACAAATTAAGGAGATTAAAAGAAAGCCAACACAATCCTGCATCCACACGGAAATTTAAAATATTGAGATCATAGGGAAGAGTTTTTGTATAACATAGATGGGCTAGTTGTGGGAAGGTGGGACTAGTGTAGATGGGACATGTTAGCCAGTGTGGGCAAGTTGTCCCAAAGGGCCTGTATCTAAGGTGTAAGACTCTATGACTATGACTATGACTATGAGGTCACCCCTCAGTCACTTGTGATCCAGTGAAAACAATCCCAGTCTACCAAATCTCTCTTTGTAACTAAAGCCCTTCATTCTAGGCAACATTCGGAAGAATTTCTTCTGCACTCTTTCTTGTGCTATCACATCCTTTCTATAGTGATGCAACCACAAATGCACACTATATTCCAAGTGTGGCTGAACCAATGTTTTGTACAGCTACAACTTGATATCCCAACTCTGACAATAAATAGCCCTTTCTATGATAACAAGCAGGCTAACTACATTCTTCACTATGCAATTCTGTGTTGCCATTTTCAGGAAGCTCTGAACTTGCACTCTAAGGACCTCTAAGAAACAGGGCTTTCTGTCTCTCCCTTCGGGGGAATGCGACTTTTTTGTCGTATCCCCCTTCTCTTCCCCCGCCTGAGCTGAGGCCTAATGGCAGAGCTGGCGGCCTCCAACCTGCGACCAACCTCGAGGATCCGGAGGTAGAGCCAGCGAGGCTGGCCGTCTTCGAGCTGCGGCAACTTTCGGGCAGCGACACGACTTGGCGCTCCGGTGAGGACGGACGGCGCGGGGCTGAGACACTCCCGTGCGGGCGGCGCGGCTACCGGCTGGAAGGCGCTCCCGTGAGGGCGGCCTGGGTCCCGGCTGGAAGGTGCTCCGGTGTGGGCGGACCGGCCCCCGGCTGGAAGGTGCTCCCGTGGGGGCAGCCCGGTGCGGGGCTGAGACGCTGCCGTGTGGGCGGCCCAGTGCGGGGCGGAGACGGTGCTCCGGTGGCTGAGGCGGCGTTCTGGCGGCAGCGACCTGAATCCGGGGTTCGGCCGCGGGCCAGTGGACGACATCGTCGGGGGCTCGCAGGGCACAGGCTGATGCCTGTTTTCCGGAGCTCCCGTGGCAACAGCTGCGTCCGCTGGACTGGAGGGCGGCAGCTTCAACCACCGCCGGGCCGCGGAGCTTGAATCGCGGGACTGACTTACCATCGCCCGGTGGGGTATCGCCTCAGCGCAGAGGGAGAAGTGGAGGGAAAAGACAGTAACTCTAAGACTTTTGCCTCCATCACAGTGAGGAGGTGCTTGGTGAACTCACTGTGGTGGATGTTAATTAGTGTTTATTGTGTGTTGTTATTATTCCATGTATGGCTGCAGGCAACAACATTTCGTTCAGACCGAAAGGTCTGAATGACAAATAAAGGATTCAATAAAGGATTCAATTCTGTACATCAATGCTTGTAAGATCGCTGCCATTTAATGCATAAGTCTGGCCAGTATTAGATGACACAAAGTGCATTACCTCACACGTATCTCGACTAAATTTCATCTGCCACTGTTGCCCAACTTTCCAGCTGTTCTATGTTCCTCTGTATCCTTCAGAAAACATCCTCACTATTCACAACTCTAACAATTTTCATGTTATCAGCAAACTGGCTTATCAGACAACAGATATTCTCATCTCATTAAATACAGGCACTCTCCCACTTAAATAATGGGCAATTAATGTAAATTTTAACTTACATAAGCAATTCTTTAAGCGTCTCGGTAGCAGTGCGCTACTACTGTAGCATGCGGCCGTTTCCGCAAGCCAGTCAACTGTTATCATGAATGCTCCCACGTGGTCTCTGTATCGGAGCTCCCATGTGGTCTCCATAGTCTGTCAATGGTGTCCCACTGAACTTGCCAGAGTAATTGACTTACTGTAACTCATTGAACGGTCTGTGACAGGATGAATTCACATTTGACACTTTGCACTTTACTCAACAGCCATCACTCAAAATTAGGCCCAGGAGATTTTGGAATATAATGAAGAAACACAAGGGACGGTAGAATTATCCTTCACAAGTCTGTGGAATTTGGGTTAATTGAAATGTTCAACACTATGATTAAAAAGTGTATGTCCCTTAAATGTATCATAGAACAGAAATAGGGAATATATTCTATCATATCACAGTTGAGATACATCAGATGCTTGAACAGATGGCAAAATAGTTTGTCGGGACCCAATGGCCTCGTGTTCTTGGGACAAAAGTAAAGATAGGTTTCCTTTTCCATTTTCAACAAGTAATAATTTGTTGGATGGTCACTTAAATGTTGAGGATATCTTGTGTTTTATGTGTAAGTAAGTTCCGATTCCAATGCTACAACCAGACTGCATATTCTTTCCATATTGAAATTAGCTTGGTCATGGACATTTAATAAAAAAAAGATTTGGATTTTTACATATATTTCTACATTAGATGGTTGAATGTTTCTCCTCCAAAATGGAAATTTGTAATAAGAGAATGATTGCAGGCTTCAGTGACCTTCATGTGTAATGCACCATAATAAGAATAATTTATCTTGTGATGGACTTATTTCAAAACCATGGTTACAAGGTATAATTCACCAGTTGAAGATAAGTGAAAAGGCACTAGATTAAATTTTCTGAATTTATGGTACGAGAGGAAATATAAATTCTGGAAATTAAACCAGATGTTCCAGCTACTATTTAGCCTTTTTTCAGCTGGTGAGTTAACTTTGTTTCTAACACACCTAATAAAATTTAGGCTTACCTCATTAGTTCATATTTATTCTTCATATTAAGTTTATGCAATAGTACCTGCAGTGCATTGTTACTCATTCTCAAGTGGTGCCAAATTAAAGCATCTTGAATAAATCGAGTACACCTGTGTTACATAGATCCTGACAGTTTTTTCTAATTGGTAACAGGTTCATTTGTGATTTCAAAACAATATTTCTCCCTTTCCCTAAAGGCAAGGTCATTAATAGAGATGGTGCTAAACACTAATGCATAATTTAGGCAACACTTGGAGTATAGTGTTCGACTTTGCCCACCATGCCACAGGAAAGATCCCATTAAGCTGGAGAGAGAGACAAGAAGATATACCACAATGTTGCCTAGACTTGAGGGATTGAGTGATAGTGAGAGGTTGGGCAAGATGGGGCACGTTTTATTTCCTGGAGCATTGGAGATTCAAGGGTGACCTTGCAGTGGTATAAAAAAATCAAGAGAGGCATAGGTGGAGTGAATGCACACAGTTTTTTCCCCAGGATTGTAAAATCAAGAACTAGAAGGCAGGAGAGAGGAGAAAGATTCAAAGAGTCAAGAGAGAGTCGGGTCAAGTGTGTTTAATTGTCATATGTATCGAAATGAAATAATGAAATTCTTACTCGCAGCAGCACAAAAGGTTTATAAACACAAACTCAATAGATAACATAATAAATAAACAATAAAAAAGTTCAATAAATAAAAATCCCCCATATAAAGCAAAACAAAACAAAAACCCAAAGTACCTAGTGCAATCAAGACAGTCGTAGTTTAAAGTTTAGTTGTTGTTTGTACTGCTCAATAACCTGATGGTTGTTGGGAAGAAGCTGTTCCTGAGCCTGAAGCTCATGGTTTTCATGGGTCCTATCCCTTCTTCAGACAATGGCAAGAGTGAAATGAGAGTATAGCCAGGGTGTTATAGCCCTTAATGATTCTGACTGTCTTTTTGAGGGAGCACCTCCTATAGATCTTCGATGGTGGAGAGGGCAGTCCCCTTGATGGACTGAGCAGTCCACCACATTGTAATTTTCATTCCTGGGCATTACCAGGCTGTAAGGCAACCATTCAATATGTTCTCTACAGTGTACCTCTTGAAGTTCAAGGGAGTATGCATCAACATACTGAATCTTCTGAATCTCCTAAGGGAAGTAGAGGCATTGATGGGCTTGCTTTATGATTGCAACATAAAGAAAACCCATTTAATACAATTCTGAGGGGCAACATTTGTGAGGGTGCTACATGCAGTATATGAAATGAGTTGCCAACGAAAGTGGTTGAGAGAGGTGCAATAAAACATTTAAATGACATTTGGACAGGTATATAGATTAGAGAATCATAAAGGGTCTGCTGATTCCTCTTCTGACCACTGAGGGTGGCATAGATTGTGCTGCCTTTTGTTCAATTCTCTTTAAGTATCTTTACTTTTGCCTCATTATCAGTTGTGTTACCTATTGAGTTCCTATTTAAGTATTGATGTTTGTCTGTCATTGCTCAGTCTTGGATTTTCCCTGCTAAGCCTTGTACTCATGTTTATCAGGTTTATTGTAAAACCCACCCTTTTTGAGTTTAACTTAATCCTGACTCCTGTGTCTTCTCTGCATTTGGATCTCCACATCTCTTGGTATTGTTGCACATATAGCATGAAAACGGGCCCTCTGGTCCCTCTTGCCCATGCAAACCAAGATGCCCTGTCTACACTAGTCCAACTTCCCCGTAGAAGGATATTGGGCAAATGTGGGCAAATGGGACTGTCTTAGATGGGTATCTTGATTGGCATGGATGAGTCAGACTGAAAGGCCTGTTTCCATGTTGTATTACTCTATCACGTATTTCAAACTACAGGCAACAAAGTTTGTAATATCATGAACTAAGAATTAAAATTCCTAAATGGAAAATGATGTCCATAGCATCCTTTTGTTTGGGCTTGCAGATGCTAAGGACCTGTATTAGGATTTAAGTTTATTTTGGAATATAAATTCTGTTAATCTGCAGCAATTTATTTAAATAAAATATATATTTTTCAATCATAAAAATGAAATCACTTATGGCTATAAATGGTTCAAGGGCAATAATTTTACCTAAAGATGCTAACAATAACAGAATCCTAATTACAAACTTAAGTCATTTTAACCTTCACCTATTTTGTGTAAAAAGTGTTATTAGATTGAAACCACTTGTATACCACCTTTCTGTTTTACTGCATAGCTGTGAAATTAATAGTTATTTTACTGCTCTCTTGATTTTGCTTGCCCCATGATACTGATGAGCAAATATGTGCACCACAGGATTAATTAATTATTATTATATAGGTATTGTTCATACATTGATTAATAAATTTACAGACTGCATTGTGAAGACTGTTTTGTTTGTCAGCTGAAAACAAATGCAATTATTATTTTCCGTTATCAAAGAAAATAATAATTAGCTAGATGTTAATTTATCTGTTGAGGATATGTTGTGTGTTGTGTGCAACTGTGTTTCAATTTGATTGATTTAACCAGACAGAACATTCCTTTTTATATTAAAATCAATTTAGTCGTGGGATTTCTGAACTAGGTAAATATTAATCAAGTTCTACATTTTTTTAATGATCAAAATGATTATTCTTGTGCCTGAGGGTTGTTAAAACATTATTAGATTGTAGAAAAATTGTTCTTATCTGCTAGCAATTTCCATAGGTTTTCTTGAACTGAACAGTGACTACAAGGGTCATATTGTGAGCTATCTGAGAGGTCACCACAATCCCTAGTTGCAGCTTACTGACTTGGAACCATACTAATAAAATGGACGCATACATCTGCAATTTAGCTGATATCAGAGTTCCATGTTAGTCTTTATCCCACTGTTTATTTAAAAACGTGTTATTGATCTATTTCAAAAGATAAAGTAACTGCAGTCCATTTCATGAAAGCCCCAAAATGACCTTTGTAGATGCTCCATAACTTTAAAGCAAAGCCTTATCTGGTTTAGAAATTGTTCCACCTTCTTGTGATTTTGTGTGGAAAACCTTTGCAGATCACTCAAGAAACCTGAGTATGTTCTAAAATTTATTTCAATTCTCTGAGCCAGTTTATGTAAAGCAATTTCATCTGACTAGGTGAAAATAAGTTATGTTGGCCAAATTTTCTCAATGTAAGCAAGTGCCCAACATTATTATTAACTTGCAGAATTAAAAGGTAACCTGCTTCTTCTAAAGGGATGTGCACTGTAGCTGGAGTCAATGCTGGGAATCATTATGCAACTGAAACTGATGCAACAAAAAATAATAATGGTTGACTATGGAAGGGATTTGGCACCCAGGTTTCTAGAGTTAAAGTAAAAGTTTTGGTTGAGGAAGACGAATGAAGAGAAATTGCCTTTATCTACAAGAGGCAAATTATCCTATACAAACACAATGAGAAAGGAGTGATTATAGATAGTTGCAAAGGACATAGCGCTCTCTCTCTCTTTCTCTCTCTCTCTCTCTCTCTCTCTCTCTCGCTCTCTCGCTCTCTCGCTCTCTCGCTCTCTCGCTCTCTCGCTCTCTCGCTCTATCTCTCTATCTCTCTCTTCTCCTTTGCCAGAGTGCCCTGGTCAGTTATTTTATGGTATAATTTATTAAAAATCACAAATTGCTAAATGGTCTTATAAAATTCGCAAAGTTTAGGCACTGGAAAAGTGGTTAATTAGCCTGCTCAAAGGTTAGATTTGCAGCTGTGACTTTTCTCCAATGAAGACAACCTGTTGGTTATAGCTGAAGTTAATTATTAGTCATTACTGCAGTTCAGGTAAGAGATGGTAACAAATATCTCATAAAATTGATACTTCCTCATCCTATCAAAAAACACCACCTTTTCTAGCAGCTTATATCCTCTGTGTGCTTCCTGTAAGTTCCAGAGGTGCACCGATATCTGGGAGTAACTGATCTGTGCAGCAGACTAGAATTCAGAACAAATATTTAAACATCTGCCACACTATATGTATGCATCTGAAAACTGAAAAAATAATCAAAGGCAGCAGATGAAACATAGCAACTGTTAGCAGAAATAATAATATCTTGGTTAATGATTCCTTTAAAAATCACTGCAGGAAGAGGAGTTCTTCATGCTGTTTAACACTGTAATCAGCTGCATAAAATGGAAGTAGAGTATTAGCTGTGAGCTAGGCTCAAAACTGGCAGTGTTAGCTTCAATCAGCTCAGTGACCAATACATGATCTGATTGCTCGCTATACATCCCGCAGACTAATTATCAAGGTATTGTCTGGTGCACATATCAGAAGTTTGTTTGAATGCTGTCACCTTTTTGAAACTAAGTTCTCCTCTAAAGCATGAAAAGAAAGTTATTGAACAAGCTTTGTCTTTTCTCTCCTCAACCCCAGCACAAAATGTCACTATGTACATCATATCAGGATTTCCTATATCAAACATTTTGTCATTGTAGGTGAAATAACTGATCAGTTATAAAGCAATTATTTCACATTCCATTGTTTCCTATTCAGTCAATAATCATTCAAAGTAAGGATGTTAATAATTTGTATTTTAAGGCGCAAGCAGAGTGCATGCAGATATATTTGTTTCTGTCCACCAGTGTCAATCTTAATTTTTTGGCATTATAATTTCAAGTATCTTCATTAGACCATATCCACAGGTCAATACAATAGTGGAATATTACAATAGTAGAATATTATTTTTGTGACATATAGGTGTAGTTGAAAAAAAGCTTTGTTTATTAAAATGTCACTATTTTTACAATATTATAGCCATGTTAGTCTATTTACATGTGCATTTATTGTGGTACATCTGTTAAAAAAGCAAAGTTATCGATTTGATATCATGGATCCTCTCCAAGGACATGAAAGTTTGTTCAGCAGTAACTGCCAAGGTGCAAAGATCAATTTTAATAAATTCCAAAGTGAGAGAAACGTTGATAAGATTTTCCCAACTCCATTCAATGATTATTATTGATCCCAGCAGACAGCAATCAAAAGATTCATGTGAAAAATACACAAACCCGTGGGAAACTGTATGGGACTATTTATCTACAACTCTTTTTCTAATCAAAACTAATGGAAATAACTCACAATTTGTCTTGGACAAATATTTTTGGAGAATAAAGTGTGGCCTTCCTGTCATTTTGATCAAACAGTCAATACTTTGTTATAGCTAATTAGTGAACTGGAATGTTATTTTAATTCACTGTACCACAAGTGTTTGTGATATTATTAACATAGGCACTTATTTCTGGTGGTTTAATTTGCATCAGCACATAACGAAGGAAACAAAACATGTTGTGTCTAAAAACAGAAAATAAATTGAATTCATTAGGGTGATTTCTTTAAAAGACAACAGAGTAACTGTTTTCCACTTTTATCTCTTGCACAACATGGAATCAAAACTCATACCCAAAGAAATACATTTTTAAATTAACTGTTTGAATGAGTTGGGAGAATATCATGTGTAGAAAGGAACTGCAGATACTGGTTTAAACCATTACTTATTTGCATATCTCTTTCATTTATTCTATACCTCTCTATTTCACCTGCTATATCGCTCATTTTTCTTATCCCTGACTGTCTGAAGAAGGGTCTTGACCCAGAAAATCACCTATTCCTTTTCTTCAGCGTTGCTGTCTGACCCACTGAGTTACTCCAGCTTTTTTGTCTATATTTGGGGGAATATCATGTTGGACTGATAAAGAAGTCTTCTATTGGACACACTAATGAATCCTAATGGGCCTGTCCCACTTACACGATTTTTTCGGTGACTTGCCGGCACCCGTCATAGTCGCAGCAGGTCGCCGAAAATTTTCAACATGTTGAAAATCCAGCTGCGACCAGAACAAGGTACGACTCTTTGGGCGACTACTCACGACCATACAGGCTTCACCCCGCGACATGTCGCCAGGGTGTCGCCTGTATGGTCGTGAGTAGTCTCCCAGTCGCCAAAAGAGTCATAGCATCTTTCTGGTCGCCGCTGAATTTTCAACATGTTGAAAATTTTCGGCGACCTACAACGACCTATGACAGGTGCCGGCAGTCGCCGAAAAAGTTGCGTAAGTGGGACAGGCCCATAAAGCGCTTACATGGAGAGTTCCTGATTTTGGTTGTGAATTGCCAAACAAAAGACCAATGGAGCCACAATGCCTTGTTATATCTTGAGCTATGACCCAAAAACTCAATCAGTTTAAAGGAGAAATCATGTATCACGAATATAAAGAATAAAATGCCAATCACTCAACCATTCTGTTAATCCTGGATGTATCCTAACTCAACTCAATTCATATACTTGCCTGTCAAAAATTCTACCCATCTCAGATTTAAAAATAATTGCACTAATGTTTACTTTTTGGAATGATAATAAGAAAGATCAATAAAAACATATCCCTCCATCCACTGTTATTTCCTTTCCAAATCAAAACAAAAAGAAATCAAATCAACATAGAACTAGAACAGTTCTGCAAAGGAACAGGCCCTTGAGCCGATATATGTGATGAACATGGTGCCAAAACTAACCCTTATCTGCCTCCTCACGATCCATATCCCCCCATTCCCTGCATATCCATGTGCCCATCTAAATGCTACTACTGTATCTGCCTCCACTACCACCCTGACATTCACCGTCTTCTGTGTAAAAAAAACCATCCCCACATATCTCCTTTAAACACTGCCACTTTCACCTTAATGGGGCTTTTTCACGGGGCGAGTTGACGCAAGATGTCACCAGAGTGAAGAGGTCGTGGTCCAGCACGAGTCTCGCACGATATAACGGGGGGTAGATAAAGAGTTCCCACGGTACTCGGCATTTCTGTTATTTGTGCGAGTGACTTGTCCGTCTCCCGAGCTTTCGCGTTAAATCTTGAATGAACATCGTGAACTACACGTGACACAAATGATGTAACTTTTTTTTCACACACTATAAATATCCTCCCTTGGTTGAATTGGCTCATTTGGAGACATGTTTTACTGTGTATGTGGGAGACACAGATGGACTGAGCACAGTACCTCGGTCTTACTGTGTGTGGGAGAGGGGGAGAAAGAGACGTACACTCACAGAGGCAGAGTCTCTCAGCCTGTGTAAGAGGGAGGGAGAGAGAGAGAGAGGCACACACAAGGTGGATGTGAAATCTCACCTGCCTGTTTCAGTGACAGACACCCGCCGCCAGTAAATGAAGACACCCCCATCTGTCTCCCCCTCCTCTCCCTCGACTCCCCCACCTTTCCCTCCCAACTCCAGTCCCGTCCCGACCCCCTGGGAAACTGAATAGAGCAACAATATAGATATAGAAACTGAAATAATATAGAAACTGAATAGAGCAACATGGCAAAAACATCTCTGACACGCTTTACCCCCTTTCTTTGAGATTTTCTGGGAGCCATCTCTGCAAGTGTTCCTGTTAAAAAGATTATCCAACAATGACAATTAGGTGGGACGTCCTCGAAGGACACATGTTCCCTTGTCGATATTGAGACCACCTTTTTTACTCACCTTCTGTCCCCTCTGTCCAGCTTCCGGGTTTACCGTTCGCAGGAGTTCCCACGCGCTATATCTCTAAAATCTGAAGTTAGGTAATGTCTAAAGGAACTGCAGACGCTGGTTAATGCTGGTTAATACGCACAGAAGGACACAAAATGTTGGTGTAACTCAGCAGGTAAGTCAGATCTGGGAAGAAAAACATAAAAAGCTGGAGTAAGTCAGCGGGTCAGGCAGCATCTCTGGAGAAAAAGAATAGGTGGCGATTCGAATCGGAACCCTTCTTCAGACATCCTAATCGGAATTGAGTCTGAAGATGTGTCTCGTCCCGAAACATCAGCTATTTTTCTCCAGAGATGCTGCTTGACTCGCTGAGTTACTCCAGCTTTTTGTGTCTGTCTTCGGTTTAAACCAGCATGTGCAGTTCACTCCTTACACGGGTCTCTGTACAACATGGATTGGTAGCGTTCCGGACCCTGCTTCGGAAAGGCATCGATCGCTAGTTGGCGAGGACTCCGACCCGTATCTCTCAAAGAAGTACATGTGAAAAATTTCTCACGGACCATAAAAATGCGTAACCTTTCAGTAAAGTCCCTTTTAAAGTCCCTTTTAAAGATTATAGTTATTTTCTTGAATCTCATTAACATAACTCATGAATAAGTTGATGTCCATATGCGGATGCAAATCTTTATTTTTATTTATTTTTTAAATTCAATCCCACAGAAGACAATTTTTACTCACCTTCTGTCCCCTCTGTCCAGCTTCCGGGTTCACCATTCGCAGGAGTTCCCACGGTACCCGCAAGAGTTATTACGGATATCGCACTGGCCACTACGTTCATATAATGTTGCAATGCTCAACCACAAGTGTACAAGTCAATCTTGGAGAAATTCAAACTTTCTTGAATTTTCTCCCGAGTGACCAAGTTACACGACTACCTGCCGTTAGCGCTACGGTGGTCCACGGTGGTCCACGAATGCCGTACTGTTATCGCACGAGGCTCCCACGATGTTAAACTCTGGTTAACTCTTGCGTCAAGTCGCCCCGTGAAAAGGCCGCTTAAAGCTATGCCACCTAGTATTTGATATTTTTAGCCTGGGAGAAAGTCAGCAAGGAAGGTTTTGCTGACTACTCTTCCGATGCAACTCATAATTTTATATACTTCTATCAGGTGTCTGCAGAACAACTGCTGAACAACTGGCATTCCATGGAAAATAACCCAAGTCTGTCCAACCTCTCCCTATAGCTAATACCCCCTAATCCAGGCATCATTCAAGTAAACCTCTTCTGCACCCTCTCCAAAGCCTCCACATCCCTCCTATAATAGGTGACCAGAACTGCACGTAATACTCCATACGCGGTCTAACCAAATTATTTTGAAGCTGCACAATGACTTTCTGACTCTGACACTCAATGCTCTGACCATTGAAGGCAAGCATACCATATGCTGTCTTTACCACTCTATCTACTTGTGTTGCCACTTTCAGAAAGTTATGGACCTGGACCCCAAGATCCCTCTGTACTTAACCTTCTATATTTCAAGTTATAGAAACTAGTTGTTTCTCATCTTTTCTCAGAAGCTAATTCATGGAGAACAACAGTTTGGTGAATCTATATGCACTCCTTTCAAGGTCAATATATCCTTGCTCAAGGGTGCTATTATCAATTCCTTTGGCATTCCAAATAAGGGTTTGAAGAAGCGTTCCATCCCGAAATGTCGCCTGTTCCTTTTCTCCAGAGATGCTGCCTGACTTGCTGAGTTCCTCCAGCATTTGGTATCAATCTATGGCCTAACCATAGCTTTGTTCAACAGTAGCAAATTTGTTCAAATTTTTCTCTATCTTTACTTATGATGGCTAACTTTCTGAGAGGTGGTCTAATTTTTTTAATATGATTACTACACTTAAGAACATGTCCACATGGTCCCCTAACTCCATTCATAAAGCTGCTACTGCCAGGTTTTCAATATTTATTAAAAACTTAATATTTCTGTTTTGGTCTTAAATGGATGACTGTGTACTTAAGCTGCAGTGCAATCCCATTGATCACATTTTTTATTTACATTGTTTACCAAGCGAACAAAATGTGTCACCTGCAGGCTTTGATACACGGCTCTCTTTCGTATTATGTAATTGTTCAACAATCAGTGATTCCAGTTGTGCAATTTCTCTTTAAATGATATAAATTAATTATGAAAGAAAGTATATATATATTCGCCAAGACTAAATAGCAGCCCTTATACAATCTGACATTCTGCGGTTTTCTTGACCCTAAAGAAATAAAAGTATTCATCACCTGCATTTAAAAACAATGCGCAACATCTATTCATTTTGCATTGCATGTTACTGCATAATCCCAGCTTCCCTTTACATAGAACATAACATATAGAAAAGTACAGGATAAGACCGGGCCCTTCAGCCCACAATATCTGTGCCAAATATGATGCCAAGATAAACTAATTCCTTCTGCCAGCACATGATCCATATTCCACCATTCCCTGCACTTCCATGTGCTTATCTAACACCCTCTTGAATGCCACTATCGTATCTATTTAGACCCCTCCCCCCCCAGTGCACAATAAGCAGTCACCAGCTTCTTAAAAAAAATGCACCACACATCTCCTTTAACCTTTCTTCCTCTTACCTTAAAGATATGTCATCTAATTTTCAGCATTAATACCCTCAGAAAATGGTTCTGACTGTGTACACTATGCTTCTCAGAATTGTATATCCTTTTGTGAGGTCTCCCCTCAACCTCTGGTGGTCTAGAGAAACAACCAAGTTTGTTCAATATCTTGTTAAAAAAAACTTGTTATTTTTGTTTAAATAAGAAACTAATTTCTTTTCGTCAGTAATTCCTGGCCCCAGTTTCTCCCAGAAGAAGAAATTATTCTCTTCAAATCTAACTTCTCAGGAACCTTCAGTCACATCTCATTCTTCTGAACTCCAGCATGTAAATGCTCAGCTTATCCAACCTTTCCTCATAATACAACCCACCACTACACATGCTCACTTTCTTCCAACATGTTAATATCCTTCCTTAGGTAAATTAAATAATACTTTTAACAGTACCCGAGAAATAATTTCACACGACCTTTGAAATAATTTAATCTATTGAAAAAAATTGTTCTACTAATGCATAAACTGAATGCAGAGCTGAATGTTGTAGGCAAGTTGGGGACACTCGCCAATCCTGTCATTCCCATCACCCAGCCCCAAAACGGCTGAAGTCGAGGAAGAGCTTCCTTCACACAGTCCAGCCATTGTCACAGTCTCCTCAAGCAACCAGACTAGACTTGTGGGAAAAGAAGCGCAGTGTGAAAAGCACCACCACCTAAAGATGCCAATCCCAACCAAGGAACAGCTACCACCTGGTCACAGGTGTGACTGGAAGACCTGGAAGTCCCTCAATAGGCTTTGTACAGGGATGGGCCAATGCAAGACCAATATGAGCAAATGGGGCTTTGCAGATGCGGCAGACACAGTAGGTGAATGTGGAACATCTGTACAATCCATGCCACACCTACTAAGATGCCCACTTCTTGGTGGACAATGCTGCCTGGAAGATCTAGCGGTGGCAAACGAGAAGGCTGGCCACTGTGCAAGAGCCTGGCCGAACATTTGAAACATAGATGATGGACACGAAAGAAGAAGAATGCATAAGATGTTTAACTGTTTTTAAGTGATATGAGGATGTGATAAACAGAACTGTGGGAATTCAAATAGCGGTTAATCATGAATTCTGGACATAGGCTGTGAGTTTGTGATTTACTGTCAGTTAGTTAAATCTATTGGATTTCCCCATCATTGATTCCCCCATCAGTTACACCAAAGAAGGCTCTCTAGGTTCCTCCACAAGCTTGGCATAGTATCTGAGATCACATTGATTTCAATAGAATTTGTGGAGCACCATTTCAGAATACAAAGAATGTAGTGGATTACTTTTTTTTTTAATCTCTTCATGTTAATTTAATATTTGTTAATTATTTCTAAGGTTTCAATATGTTTTAATTAACTTTTAAAATTTTGAAAATATTTATTTCCAATTATTTATTTATAATTGACATCAATTACATCAGTTATTTACTTCAGTTTTAATAACTTGTATAGGTCTCTGAATGTAGGAAGCAGTTTAGAACTCTTAAAATTTATGGTAACTTTGATGGAAGACAAAGCAGTGCCAGTGGCTTTGCCGTCTGTTGGTAGCTACCATGGGTGCTTTGTGGGTAGGGTCACTGCACAGCTTATGGTTGACCTTTAGACCTGGCCACAGGACCCGAGGGGGCAGAAGGCTAACTTAATTAGCTGCCCACTTCTGCCCGAGGAAAGAGTGGTTATTCAGGTTCAGCATGTAGCAATTCTAAGCAGGAAGTCCAGATCAGCATCACTGCCCATTAGATGTGTAGGAAGGAACTCAAGATGCTGGTTTAAACCGAAGATAGACGCAAAAAGCTGGAGTAACTCAGCGGGTCAGGCAGCATCTCTGGAGAAAAGGAATAGGTGATGTTTCCGGTCGAGACCTTTCTTCAGACTCGACCCGAAATGTCACCTATTCCTTTTCTCCAGAGATGTTGTCTGACCCTCTGAGTTACTCCAGCTTTTTGTGTCAATCTTCACTGCCAATTATAGTTTGATTTATTTTTAAATACATCAATGATAGTTATTCAACATTTGTTTAATTATTTCCCAGTTATGCCTCCTTTTCAGTCATTATTTCAGACTGATTTTGAAAAAATAATGTTGTTAAATGATAATACCGCATGTCACAGAATGGTTAGAGATAGCAAGCACCTGTAAGTTCCCGATTTCAGTCATAGTACCAACCAGTGTAAAACCCTGGTGGTGGATCATTCAGTGGAGTTAGTTCATAACCCAAGTTCATAACTCATCATAACACAATACTGCAAAGGTTGGGAGCATTCCTCTCAACAACAGAGAAAAGATACACGTTGATCGATGATATTGTGGGTCAAGGGCAGTTACATTAGATATAAATCCACAAGTAACCAGAGCACTTGATCAATGTGACATCTCTCATAGCAGTTCAATTACCTGAGGAAGCAGACCATATGCTATTTGAAGGAATTTAGAACATAGCCTTTATTGCAACCGGGCATAACTTCAACCAGCACTTAATGTGCCAGATTTCTGAACCTCCACCTATAAAACCTCCATCTTACAAAATCCACTTAATTATAATATTAAAATTATGAGCTTGCTATATATGAATGGAGAAATGAATCCTTTTTTCCATTGCCTCTTATTTTGAAAAATTGCTTTTGTAATAAATCTCCAAATTAAGTATATATACTAGTTTGAAAACATGCTACTGCTATGGAACTGTTAAAATATGTGTCCATAATATATAATTAGTTCCATACACCACGTCTATTAATGAATCTGGTTTATTAAAACCATACTTAAATTTCATATTTTCCATTATATTTAAATGACTAACCCATACTTCCCACATACTGTTTTCTAGTAAAATGTATGTATCTGACACAACATCTTGCTAAAATATGTTTTAATGAATACGAAGGCAAATGAAAACTGACCAATAATGAGTTTAATTAAATTTTACTTCTGATTACTGTTTATCACATTAAGATAAAACAGCCAATTAAAAAAGCATTGGTGATTTTTTTTTAAACTGATTATTACAATCAGTTTCAAATAATTAAGGAATCACAAATCAGATGCCCTGCCCTCTAGCTTTATTTTTTGTAATGAAAGTTTTAGGCATAATGTAGGGCATGAGAGTTTTTTATATAAGTTTCAAAAACAGCAGGCTCTCTAATTGCAGATTTAAAACTTTCAAAGGTTGGATTATGTCAGGAAATACATATTTTCATCTAACTGTAGTAACTAGCATCTGGCACTTTTATTGAAAATGAGGTGATGAATTAAGTGCTGCACAAAGGTGTACCTTTGGCGATCAGCAACATTTTGCTGGACGTAGCCAACATGTCAGAAGTTAGTCATTGGCATTCTGATGCTCAGCTGCAACCTTTTATCCAGGAACAACCCTGGTTCTGCAGCTGTTGATGTCAGATGCAGTTACAAAAAAAAGAAAAGTTAGACAACACTCCTCTGTGTCCCCATTGCCAATTCACTACTACTTCAGCAGAAGTTAAAGTGTCAGATATTTTGTTTGCCCCATGGCAGAAAATCAAGTTTCCATGTCAAATCTTTTCAACATATCAGCATGCATCTCAATTATTGTGCATCTGACCATGGAGAAAATTGAGAGGAACAAAGTTTTTGGCTGAGGATTGCTGTAGGCAGCAGTGTAATGCCGCTACTGTTAGTTTACTTCTCTCCTGAATAGAAAATTGCTGGAACCAAATATAATTGTTTGAAATTTTATTACCTAAATGTATACATAGCATTGGTTTTCTGCCCATTTTTATGTGGATTGAGACATTTACCCTAATTTTGTAATGTTCAGTTATGTTTTACTTATCCATGCTGTGGAAGGACTACAAGTAAGAGCTCAGAACCTGCTACTAGCTCTCACCGTTGACATACATCCTGACTGCACACTTATTTTTATGGATGCCCATATCAACCTGCCAGGTAGTTTCACCCTGGTCTCAAGTGATGAAGTCCCGCACGGCAGCGGTGCTTCGCACAACATAATGCCATGAGCTGTGGACACTAGAGAGCAGAACCAGCCTCACCCATAAGTTATCAGAATACAAATTGACAGACTGCTAAGACATGTCCCCAGGCTTTTCCAGTTGCCATAAGTCTATAAGACATAGGAACGGAATTGGGCCATTCAGCCCATCGAGTCTACTCCATTATTTAATCATGGCTGATCGAATTTTATCTGTCAACCCCATTCTCCTGCCTTTGCCCCATAATCTTTGATGACCTTCGATAACACTTAAATCTATGAATACTTCTGAAGATCCTTGATATATTAAATGCAAAAAAAATAATCAAATAACTTGCAAGCACAAAGCTAAGTCAATTCATTCAGAATGTTATCTATGTTATTATATCAATCCCCTCCGTCCTGTACTGGAAATTGCAGGAAAATCATGCTCCTTTGTTGGACTTCATGTCATGTTAGAATACAGACAAGAATGCTGGAAGATTTCAGAATTTCAAATAAGCCACTATTGTGCTCACATGCCTGTTCCATAATTCCCAATATATTTCCTCCACCTTGACCCTCAACACTGATATTCCTCAAGGTTGTATACTTAGTCCCCTGATCTGCTCCCTGTACATCCATGACTGCACAGCCAGGTAAAGCATCAACTCAATCCTTATTCTCGTCAATGATACCCCTGCTGCAGCAAATCAACAACAAGGATTAAATAAAGTACAGGGAAGAGATCGGGAACATTGTCATCCCGGGAGCAGCTGGGTGTGGGATTTAACGCCAGCACTTCACATCCTAATAATGTCACTGATTTTGGAATATTTGCCCATGTTCATGGCTGGGAGGTAGAACATCCCAAAATTCACTGCACTAAATTTAAAAAGGAATATTTCTTGCCTTTTGAGTCAAATCCACAGTAATGATTTAGGTTTTCCAAAGTTACTGCTAAAAAATAACAGGATCAGAGAAACCACTTCAGTGATACTGCACACTATCTTAATTTTGACAGTAAAACCTTCATATCCAGGTAAATGGGTTAATCGTAGCAATCAGTTTATGATCAGAATTTGCCAGAAATTATGGATGGTTGACTTTTGCATGTTTTAATGCTTATAACATTTCCAGTCATATACTCATCCGCTGGCGTGGTATTACTTATTAATAGAACTAACTTAATGAGCCTTGACTAATTTCTAGATAGGAGTAAACTAGTTCACAACCAAAGTGATCCATACATTTAACGCACTGAGGTAGTATGGTAGTAAAATGTGCTGGTGCTGAAGGTGGTCCTTTACAATTTGGAGAAACATCGCTGGAGAGCATATGAATCTACTTTCTCACGACTGCTTTTCCAGAATTTAGTGTAAACCCTTTCGGCTAACCAAAATTCTGAATTTATTATTTCACTACTTATCAGCAGGATTTAGGGGAAACATAAAGTTAGAATTCTAAACATTCAAATGAAAACATAAATGTAAAACTGAAGATGATAAATTAGTTCTAATAACAATGGTTAATAAGTAAAGGGCCTGTCCCACTTTCACGACTTAATTCAAAACCTCTGCCGAGTTTAAAGGACTTTAAAAAAAAATCAAGATCATGGTAATCTACGAACTCCTACGACCTTCCACGACTATGTTCACGAACTCCTACGAGTATGTCTACGAATTCCCACAACTATTTTGATGCCCTCCTTACGAGTAAAAAGTTGCAATTTCTTTCATCCCAACCATTTTTTTACTCGTGGACATTTGTTATCGGGCTGGAAAAAATGTCCCGACTTACCTGATGCCACGAGTACCTACGGCTAGCATAACGGGCCGCTACGATATATCTAAGAACTCCTACGATCTCCTACAGACTCGTTACGAACATTCTGCGAGTTTGAATCAAGGGGAAAACTCGGGAGAATTCGTGAATAACTCGTGAAAGTGGGACAGGCCCTTAAGGAAGTGCAGCCTGCATAGACTGGAGTATTAAGAGTCAGAAACAACAAGAATACATATAGATAGGAAACATCAAAGCTAAGAAAAACTGTTGAGTTCTTTGTAAAGTTTATGATACGATACAATAGAACTTTATTTATCCCAGGAGGTAAATTGATCTGTCAACGGTCATAAAAACACAAAAACACGAAATACATGAAACATGAAACAAGAAATTTAAGTTACGAGTGGAAAGGATTGGGGATGTCCAACGATTGGGAAGGGAGGGTGGGGGCGGGGGGGGGGGGGGGGGGGGAGGCGTCAGTCTCAGTCTCAGTCTACCGCACGATAGAAGGGGAAGGAGTTATACAGTTTGAAAGCCACAGGAAAGAAGGATCTGTGGCGTTCTGACCTGCATCTTGGTG